>NC_069737.1:4681516-4871516 GCF_027358585.1 Pangasianodon hypophthalmus | reverse complement strand
AGAGGCGGGATTTGAGCACCCAACCCTGGAGGTATGAGGCAACAGTACTAACCACTAAGCCACTAAGCCACCGTGCCCCCAATGATGATTACCATTATAACTGTTTATGTAAGTTTATGTTTAGTATGTTTAGAGCTCATGAAGGTTTTATATAGCCCTCTAACAGGGGCTTAACACCATCTCTAACAAACGTCTTGCACCATAGGTGCATCATGATGATGATGATGATGATGATGACGATGATGATGACGACGACGACTAACATACAGTACCTATGGCACCTGACAGCGGAAGCATGTTGGAATAAGCCTCTATAAATGTTTATCTTGTTGTAAAAGCATAGTACATACATTTTAATCCATTAATAAATGTGCATTCTCACACATTTCGGCCATTTCGTTCAGGCGTTCTAAAATTATACAAGAACCTTGAAGTCTATCAAGGTTGCTACCAAAATGGAACCATTAAAGAGCCTCTTTCCACCCAGAATTCAGAAAACACGGTGCAAAAACATGCCGCACGGCTTGAGAGCAACTGTGAGGATGACATAAGTGTTGATTAACATTTTTTCCGAATTGTTGCAGCGCAGTTTGCAGACAGAGGTGAGGTTGCGCAGTGTGGCTTCACACATCTATAAATAAATGTGAGTGTGGCTTCACGCTGGGTGGTGAGAACCATGAGATCTGTGTTAATGAGGAATAAGGAGGCAGACTTCAACAGTATCTCTCTTTCTCTCCCAACTTCCCAAGTTTTTCTTTGTCTAACAAACTTGCTGGGAAAACAAACATTCTCTTAGGACCTCTTGCGTCATCAGAAAATACTTCAGGCCTTAAAACGATTCAAGAACCATCTCGCTATACACTCGCTCCGATATTAATTGGACAAAGTTTCCCTAAGGTTCCCTGAACCATTTGTGACTTTCAGGTCACAGCAAACTGCAAGCTCTAATTTAGACTTTAATTTTGATCATGTTGCTCCTACTGGCAGAAAAAAAGAATAAGGAAAGAATTTCAGGTCCTTAACAACCCATTATTTTTCATATTACTGTGTTCACGGTCAGACTGAAGCCACCTGTAGACACAGTTAATTCAGATGAACGCTGCTACTAGTAAAAGGCGCAGCATTCCAAAGGTGACTAAATAATTTCTGATGTTTGATTATTTGAGTGAATGCATTTCCAGACAATTAGAGGCCAATATGAGTGCTGCACCAGGTGTTATTTCAGAAAATGTCAGTACGTAATGAAACACGGTCTGCTTTGACAGCCTTGCCAGTGTGCTACGTTTTTAATTCAGGCTCAGGTGAGGCCAGGCCTTGTGATGAACTACACTGGACAGTCCGTCACATCCCATCCACAGGGCTCTTTTTAATTAACACGCTAATAAATGCTGCCATAGATTTAAGTGACCCTGACATTTTCGGCAGCAGGGATGAAACCAGACATGGTGGTAAATTTGTCACTCGTTAGTTCGGGGAAAAAAAAAAAAACAACGATCGGATGGAGGAGTTTTATTTACTCGTTTATGCCCCACTCGAGAAATGGATGGTGGGGGCTTAGGAGGTTGGGGAAAGATTTAGAATTCTCCATCGCACATTATGCGCAATTAATGATCTATTTACCTATCTGCTGTCCATTAGCCCTCACTTTGGACAGCCGCTGGGTTCAAGGCGGACAGGTCCCAGCCGCTCTGATAGATTTCCGGGCAGGATGAGCTATTCGTCAGTGTCGAGGCTTGATTAGTTGTTTGTGTACGCGGCGGGACTCTCCATCTCTCTGAGGGAAGGGAGCCTGATTGCTCCCTCTCGCCTCCACATCCATTGTGCCACACTGACACCCTGTTTTATGCTTCCTGCCGACAACCATGAAGCCTGAATTTACACATTCGACTCCTCTCTTGTGCTGCGTTCATCACATCTGGTCACTCACACAGCAACATTAGCTGTGTTAAATTAGCAGATACTGTTTTACAGTGGTCTGCCATGACCATTCTCCATTACAAACTGTAGATTTTAATTACACTCCAGCCTGGCATGGAAGTCACCAGACTATTGGATTAGCACATTACATATTGATCAAGCATGAGAATTAGATCCATGCACTGGAATGCATTACTAAGGCCAAAGCAAAGATCCTAGACCAGCATTTATACATTCTGCAGTTTGATATCCAGCATTTATACATTCTGCAGTTTGATATCCAGCATTTATACATTCTGCAGTTTGATATCCAGCTATTGTCATTTTTTATCTCTAATGCTAGATCCATTAGGAATTCTCCTGATCCTTATCACCCCTGATGGTGTATTGCCTCTATCTGCCACGTCCTATCAAGGCCTGTGCGTGTGGGCTGGGATTGCACCATCTTCCATCTTATCTCTGCTTCTGTTAGAGTGCAGGAAATAGGAACGTCTCACATTATATCTGCCTGTCTGACTGAGTGGCTGCCTCATCAGACTCTCCACCTGTTTGCCGCCATTCAATGAGCGGCACAAGTGTATCAGAAGGACGCATCAAACACTGACGGGGACTCTTAGAAAGAAGTAGGCACCAGATGTTCGAGTGGAGTAATAGCTTCTTTTTCACTACCTACATCAAATATTGAAGAGATGAAATCGGTGTTCTTTAAAAGGAAAAAAAAAACCCAGACGTCTTCAGTAATTGCTTGAAAATCACCTGAAAACAGCTTGTACTTGGCTGAACAAATAAGCCTCTATTTTCCACCAGTAGCATTAAAGACGTGAACGATTCTCCATGCGAACTCAAAATGCCTCTGGGTTTTACAATATAGCAGCACAAATTGAACTTGAAGCACAGACAGCTAACGAGACGGATTGCTAACTAGCCTTTTACCCTGCATTTACAGTGTATTAGCAGCCGTGTTAGCGATGCAGGCTAATGGGGAAGTCAGTACCTCTAAGCCTCCTGGGTGGGATCAATTACTCTACAGGACTGCGGGTCATGAAGGAGTTGATCCGTGGCCTACGAGGTACTGCAGTTTATCTTAAGGCAGACAGGTGAAATAAGTGTAGATCTAGCATGTAGCATAGTGCACATAAATCACACGGAATGTGCTGAGCAGCAGCTTTAACACTTTAGAAGCCTGAATGTGTGATCAGGGTTTCAACTAAGACCTAGTATACTAACCATATCAAAATAACATCTAACCCAGGCCTGGCTCAGAATATCTGCTGGTTTAATTTCAATCCTATGTAAAAGAAACCAAGGGCCCTATTTTCAGGATAATGATGCTAATGCAAAATAAAGTGCCAGCTTACAGATTCACAACAGATGATGCCGTTTAGTGCTATTTTTTGCTTTTTTTTTTTCAGTCAAGCAGAATGACAGCAGCCAATTGTACATGTCAGTGTTGTTAAGTATACAGAATACTACAGCAGTAAGCATCTCCTCTAAGCATGTTCAGCCACCCTATGACGTTGCCTGAGCAGGAATTCAAAAAGGTTTTCCTTCTTGGTAGGTAGCTGTTGTGCGTGTGTGTTAACTAGTAGGTGGAAATTGGCAATACATAATGATGGGTGAGGACCAAAGTGGGTTCTAAAATACTACCATGTCATCAGATACTAAATGTCAGACCATGTGTTCTGTCTTCTCCACTTACATCGGCAAAGGCATGTCTGCATTATACCATTGCGTTTAGTATTTTTTTTTAGTATCAGTGACATCATGCAGATCTTATACCAGCTATCAAAGGGTAGCTCAAAGGGCTGCACTACAGACCAGAAGGTTATGAGTTCAAATTCCATGATTGCCAGAGAGCCACACAGCAAGGCCTTAACCCTCAAGTGCTTAGCTTGTGAACTGACTTTTCAGCTTTGGAGCTAAAACCATCTTCCAGTTGCATAAATGTAATATTAAAACGTAATAAATCTTATCTCTGTAAGCATGTGGATTTTAGAGCCAGGTAAATTCGATTACAGTTAGACCGGACTGTTCTTACACGAACGAACACTTACATCCTCATATTAGATCAAAACGCCCGAGTGTGACTGAGTGTTATTATATCAGTGAAGTATTCTGTATGCCTATGAGGTATATGTTTTAACTGAGACCAGAGTTTTATGAATAAGTATAGAGCTCATTCAGGGGAAGTGTGTGGGAAAGCTATTCACGGAAACCTGAACAGAACATCCAGATCCAGCAGTGTCTAGGACCTGGCCTATTATTATCCTTCTCTGCACTTTCTGAAGGCATGTCAGCAAAAGAAAACTTTCTCAGAGCATTGTCTCCTGTCTCCTGAGACACATACTCCTCCATAGGCGATTTGTTTAGCAGTGCTGGACGTCTTACAGATAATTTGACGAATTGCCCACTGGCGCTTTATCAGCAATGCAAAATGCTTAATTTAGGAAAATTTACATCGTGCTGTAGATTTGTGCTGTAGAACATAGAAAAGCTCACAGAGCCTGCGTTTATATCATCTCACTCATTTTCACTGTTGCCTAAACTCACAGCTCCATGATCCGTGTTTTGATCCTGACCTGGAGTAACTCTCTAGGTGGAGTTTCATATGTTCTGCATGTGTTTGCAGAGGTTTCCTCGGGGTTTTCCGGTTTCCTCCGACCTCCCAAAAAAAAAAAAAATGCCTATACCCATTGTTCCCAGGCATAGGCTCCGTCTCCACCGTGACCTTGACCAGAATAACTGAAGATGAATGAATAAAAGATGACTTAGGTGTTATATCAACTTGACATCAAACTCGATGAAGCCTTTATAAATGTCTGCGTTGATGTATGTCAGTTGTGAAAAGGGATTATGGGGATCCAGAGTGGCGCAACAGAAAAAAACAATCACAAATTCAAATCCCGATGATGCCACCGGGTGGGAGGGATGGTGTTCCTGTCTCCCCTTTCAATCAGAGCGACAATACCCGGTTCAAGTTCATGTACGAGTAAAAGGCTCACATAGGCACACAAAGTGTCATGTAGCCCTATGAAAATTACGGCTAAGTAAAGTGCTCCCTTTTCATATATATACATAGCAATCAATGGAAATTGTCATTTTTATGCATAGAAAGTATTGCTTGATTCAGTACTCTAGTTTTGACTAACAGATTTCTCTACTTTGCGCTTAAAAAGAACGAGCATTTAGTTTGTCCGTTTTTCTAAATCATACGATTCGCTTTCATTTAGCACTTTCCGAATGAGTCATCATCCTAAGTGCACATTACTCCAGACGTGTCTGTTCCCGATAATATCTTTATAAACTGGCACTAAAAACACCCTCCGCCAACCCACACAAGGCACGCCTCGTCTGTCGGAGTTCAAAGGCCTACGTTTTTTTCTATCTCCTTCGCAATGAGAGTGAGCATCTCCTACACAACACGTTCAATGCTGACATGATGCAGATGAAAAAAAATAAAATAACAACAGCAATAAATTTTTCAAAATCCTGGAAAATTTCTGTCCATTTTTTGTGATTTGCTAAATTAAGTTTCAGCACAGCAGCAGGCCTCGTGTCTGGGTTTCTCTCTCTTTCTGCTTGACAGAAATAGGACAGAAGGAAGAAGTGAAGATCGTGCTGACGCCTCACGGTGTCTTTTTCTCACGCAGTACCAGTCTTGCGTTTGCCTGCAGCTGCCTCTAAGGCGCAGACCTATAATTGGAAAAAAGTGCCTGGTTATGTCATCCCTCACGCAGCCATGTAAAGGAATGTAGTTTGGGACAAAAATCGCTGCGTGGTCAGGCGTGGATGCTTGCTTTCGACTTTCGCGAAGAAAAAAAAAAAAAAGTTGGCCCCATAAGATTACAGAGCAAGTTTAAAATTTTAATGAAGTGTACATTTTCATGTATGTTAATTTTTTATCTTCTTTGAATGGAGGAAGTTTGCAAAAGGAGGTGATGAATTCTCACTGTTAACGGGGTTTTAACTCTCTCTTCCTCTCATTGATCAAACTGGCTACGAAAGAAATTATTCGTAAATCATCACAAGAGCATTTACACAAGAAATGCGGAATTCATGAAAATCCAGTTCGTTTGGAAAAACTTCTGGATCCTATGAGAGTTCCTGAGTTGGTGTAAATTAACATATAAGGAGACTTACTACTGTGAGCCATGCTGATAGATAGATAGTTAGGACAAAAGAAATGGCGCCCCATAAAAGGAGGACGAGCTAGTGTATGTCCTTCGCTGAATTGCTGCAATAGCTGAGCTGCATTACTGGAAGATTTAGCACACACCAAGCTTAGTAGGCACCCTTTCACTATTTACTTGTCATTTCATCATTTTCAGCTCTCTATGAGCATTCCCTTTTATGGAGAGTTGTGGGTGTCACTAAATGTAAATGAGCAGAGCCATGAACGTATTTTGTAATTTACAGGTAATCATCAAAATATGCATGAGAGTATGAAGAAAATCAAAAGATGTTACTGAAACTTGCCAGGAATTTTTGTTCGGTTTAAGCCAGCAAACACATTTTACTAAAAGATTCATAAATGAGGCTTAATATCTGCAAAGCTGCCTACAACAGTGCATTATCATTTAAAATATCTCAATAAATCTTCACAGATAAACTTTCCATGAATAGAAATCTACCTCTTTTTTTTTTTTTTTTTTTTTTTACAGAATCACTGAATACAATTCTCCAGGAAGGCCAGAGACACCAAGTTGATTGAATCATTATAGTCCTGAAATACCTGAGGTTTCCTGACTGTGTGTCATGTTTCATCATTTTAGAGCTGTAAGTGGCTACTAGTTGACACATGAATCCCTGGGATAAAGTTATATAAGAGACTTTTTCTGTATAATTCATACAGCATGCTGTATTTCCAATGACAGAGCTCTCTAGGTCACAGCATGTGTGTAACACATACCTGAAAAAATGACTGATGTGTCTACAGATGTGTCTACAGATTTGTCATACAGTGTTTAAACCATGTATGACAAATCCAAGTCATTTTTTATCAGGTATGTGTTATTTGTACAGAATTATACAGAACAATTCTCTTACATAACTTTATCCCAAGGATTCATGTGTTAACTTAATTGTAGTTACTACAACATAATATCTTTGTGCTGGTTATTCAAACTCATTTCTGTTTCAGAAGTTGATTTAACAATCATAAGACTACACTGATTAATACTGTGTTCGCATGTTGGCACCATAAATTTTGTGTTGTTGTCAAGGCCAGTTCACACTGGACATGTTTCTGAAATGCTTTTCATGGAAATCACACACAATAGACACTCTTCCACTTTAACAAGCATTTCAATCCACACCAACTTCATAAATCGTGTGTAAAATACAAGCCCACGTGTCCTGCTGCTATTTTTTTCCTCACCATTGTGCATCATAGAGTCGCTTAGCAAAGTGTTAATAATGTAATGACTCCCATGGATAGCCAGATTTTGCATGCTTTTAACTGATTTTAGTTCCTCCCACTAGTATCCAGCCAGATGATATAACAGATCACATGATATCATCAAAAGCAGGGTTAACGTTAGCTAGCTGCTAGCTCTATTACCACTACTTAATAATAACCATCTCCTCCATTTTTACTGACTGAAGAGACCACAGTCCTGTTTTCTTGTTCTACTGGTGCACAAAATGGAGGGTCACAAATTCAGACTGAAGGTAGTTGGAAGTACCTAAACAAATGCATCTTTCACAACACATGTCCTTTCCCCTTCAGTGAATTGAGCAAATTGTATCCTCATTTTGGCCTGATTGCTGCTATAGCTGAAAAAGCAGAAACCCATAATTGTAGGTGTTTCCCATATTGCCGCAGCAAGGGGTCAAATTTGTAAAATCTACTGCTAATCCTTACCTGTTAGCACTTCTATATGCTGAATGGCCACCCACAAGGTGAGAGGTGAAGATAATTTGACCGGCCACTAACATCATTTTTAACCTCATTACTCTCAGACCAGAGACCTTTTCATGTTCATTAGAGAACATAATACAAGCATATGAGCTATCATGGTGCAAATCATGTTTAATAATGTAAGTCTTTGGTAAAACAGTTCAGATGGGTCATAACCACTTCCTGAAGTGTTTGATTAAGTATTCAATCATCCTGGTCTTTGAACACCTAGCAGCAGGAGGTCAAGGTTGTGGTAGAACCTTGATGATGTTTCTTCACTCATCTCAGGACCTTCACCGGATCAATTAAGTGGTGAGAAATTGGTCCTCCAGTTTCGTACCAATTCACACCCGCAGGCACCACTGACTGTCATGTGACCTTAACAATTTTCATGAAATCACAGAAGTGTGAAATCCAGAGAGAATTAAATGCCTGGGAATTTCACACCACTGAGTAAAGCTAATGAAGCTCCTCAAATGAGAGGAGACACGTTTAAATATCATAATTAAAAAAAAAAGTTTCCGCTTCCATAAATGCTGCTTGAGAGTCCATTAATAGTTTTAATTAATTAAAATGAAAATTCTTCAGTACATTTCAGTATTTTTTCATAGGGCTCATAGAAATTCATAAAGGGTTTTTTTTTCCCTTTTATATTCTTGTTTATTTGTGCGGATTAAGATGAATGCCGGCAACATAATTGTGACTGACAGTAGGACGGCTCAACAGTTATTTGTCTTTGAGGCTTGGTGAATACAAGATCTGCGTGGACTGTGTATATGCGCGTGCGCGCGTGCGTGTGTGTGTGTGTGTGTGTGTGTGTGTGTGTGTGTGTGTGTGTGTGTGTGTGTGTGGGCTCCACGCTCATATTTGGAATTAGTCTCAGGAGTCCGGGGGATGCCACTACATTACTGTGAAATGAAAGTCCTGCTGTTCTCAACAGATGAAGAATTTTAATCACTGTATCTTTCACATTGGAACAAGAGTGCTGTGATTTTAATAACTTGTAGGCCAGATCAGATCACTGAAGTTCACATTTCAGAGAGAGTATCAGAAAATGACTATAAATATCCTGTCACAGAGACCATACACTTGAAAAACCTGAGAGGTTTTTTTTATCTTTTTATCTTCTTTAAAAAGTTTCTTTTAGTTACCTATGAACAAACCATTTTTGTTTTTAAAATTACCCATACTCTGTCATGTTTGAGGTCACAGAGACCAGTAGTGTACAGACGTGACCCTGCGAATGCATACAGGCATCACCATGGACTGGGTATGATACACTGCAGTGTTCCTGAGCTGCTGTGAGTTGCCCTGGCAATGCCACAATAGTACTTCACAATCAGATTTAGCTGCACTTTCTGGACTCCCCATTTCATCATGCCCCCCCAACCAACAAAGAGCCACTGGTAGTGATCCAGCTGGTTACCTTTAATTAGTTCATTAGAAGACAGCTTAGCTTTGTTAAAAGACAAGATACTTGGAAAACACAGACTATATAATACCATAGGATAAACAAGTGACATGGTATAATTCTCCCTGTGCCCAGGTTTTCTCTGGGTTATTTGGTTTCCTCCCACCTCCAGAAATACATGCTAGTAGGTGGACTGACTACTAAATTTCCCCTAGGTGTGAATAGATGTGTGTGTGATGGATGGAGTCTTAATCTTAACCAGGATAAGATTACTTTTGCTCTCTGAATAGCTAGCTACTATTACCCAGCTAGTTTGTTTCCATCAGCCTCAGACCTGCACAAATCCAGCGCATCTGATTATATACCTATTAACCTGTGCGGTAATTGTGCTATAATATATTTGTTATTAATATATCTATATTTATATTTATCCAGTTAATGAGTGTGGTCCTTAGTTTGTTTATACTATGCTGAGAAACAGAAATAACCAATCGGGATTGTGCATTTTCTCGTTTCTGTTTGAACGATACTAACCTGCTAGTGACACTCTGAGGTAAGATGCCATTTTCCCCTATTACTAGTATGTTATTTTAATCTTTTTCAGTGGTGCTGTCATAAACTGTCCTACCCCTATTAACATTAATAATATGCTGAGGTTGGTTGACGGTAGGTCAAGCCTTAAATAATTAAACAACAAATTCTGGATCCACCCAACCTGCATGAGCATATCGCTCTCATCAGTATAAATGTGATTTAATGTATCATATTTCCCCACCACCACCTGAAATAAGTTCCTGACTATGCCACTGTTGTAACCTATATCGTGCTGTAAGTAGTAAAAGGAAACATTCCAACATCACCACCTGTCATTGCACTCTGCTGTGCTGAGCACATAAAGTGATCATCTACAAAAAAAATGTACTTACTCTACCTCCTAAATGAACAAATTACACCTCAGTTCAGTCATATGTGGAGTGTTGAGTCACAGCTCATTATCATGTATATGACATTCATCTGTGCCTGCCGTGTTCACGTGCCAGCTCACTGGGGAGGCAACTCTGGTCAATGATGGTCAATGATCCAGAGTGGGAATGAGAGGCTGAGAATCAGCAGTCCTTTACCAGCACTCCCTGAGGAAAGAGCTCAGCCTGTACTCCTTACAATAACTCCTAATTAGCCTGAGCTATTGAAGACTGGGTTTAACTTGCCTTTCTAATGAGCCACTTTCATTCACCCCCTACTGTACTCTCTGCCCTGTGCCATATATCTGAGAAAGCATGGGGTCCTAAAAATGGGGTCCACTACATACAAACTGGTCGTATTATGAATCATTAAACTAGTACAACTTTGTTCATTTTATTAAATCAGGCATCCATCATTCATCAGCAATATACAGTAAGTCAATAAAGTGTTCTTATTGACTGAAAGCAGTAGGGATGATCATGCATAATGTATAAAGGAGGGTATTAGCTGAGTCAAGCATTAGCCATTAAGAGACGACAACAATTAACACTGTGTTAGGAACATATAGGTTACTGCAGGAACTTCATACTAGGGTCAAAAAAGTAATACTTTAAATTAGTTTTGATATATTATTAAATAAAAGCAGTTCTTAGAGGCTGGATCAAATGTTTGAAACCATGCGTAGGCTACATCATGACCAACTACTTTATAGTATGACTGGAATGTCATCAGGAATAACCACAGGGCCTATCTGAAGGATTTTGAGTTCATATATGGAAGTCATAAAGTTCCCAGTGGCCTAGATTTAGCCCATATATACAGCTGTCCTTTGGATCACATATGGGAGTGAATGATGGCCCATATCTATAATGACGGAGGAATGCCATAATACAACCACATCTCTACCAGAAGTGAGCCAAATCTGAAAGATTCATATGGATCACATCCGTATAGCCAGATCAGTGCCATAACACAGCCACGTCTGTACCAGAAGTGAGTCAAATCTGAAAAGTTCATATGGCTCACATCGTCCATAGAAGATCGAGGGGTCATATCCTCTTTGAACGCTAATCTGAATTTGGAACCTGAAATTCAACTTTGGAATTTTTTTGAAAACACATAGATGTATTTGTGAAGAGTGTTAATTATCTGCAGTTAAATTCTAAACGGTCCTTATGCCTCACTTAAAGCTAATACTGCAATGGCTGAATAATTTGCTTACACATTCAGCAAATCAGCCATGCTAAATATACCTGTGATGGCTCAGTAAATGGGCCAGTGAATGCTGACATGGAATTAATATTTTCCGGTCTGCCTGAAAAACATGACCTTATAGCGGTTTAATACTGAATGAGCTGCTACCCCTTAGCGAAACCCTATTCGCTCTAATTTTCTGATAAATTAACTCACTTAATGCTGCTAGAAGAACATGGTGTAGAAATGAGATAATCTAATTGATGCAATTGTCTCGGAGGCATTCAGTTTCTTTGTGGTTGGTGAATCTTGCGTCCTCTTATCTGGCTTAAGATGATGCTATGGGATGAGGACAGATAAATAATGTGCATCAGGTGTTGCAAAATGCTACATTAACATCTAATTTCCTTTATACGCTTCAGAGTTTCAACTGCTGCCTCTCATCAAAATATGCAATAACACTTCCTATGAAGTCTGCATTCATAATCAATATTAATCTATTTATACACTGTTCTATAGAACACATAAGTACGGAATAACACCCATCAATATTGGAGCAGCTGTAAACAGTCATTCCCTCATCTGCCTTGCTATCTTCCCTGCTGAATTAATAAGACATTACCACGTTACCACGAAACTGCAAAGCACAAATTCCTCTGTCCTGAAGACTTTCCTGTGGCGGAAAACCTAAAGCTACAGCTTTACCTTTGACTGTTACAAAGCGCTAACACTGGAGACATCACCGTTAAATAAACATCTCCATGCTTCACAATAACAAAAATTACACATTCTAATTTGTTAAATAACAAACATATGTATGTTATTTTAATGTCATTTAATAGAGTTCTATAGAAATGATAACCTTTAGAACAAGCACATTAATATAAACCTGAGCTTTGCCTTGCAGTTGTCACTACTGCCAGACCTACTGACCAATCAGATTTGAGAATTCAACAACACCATAGTATATCTTATAATGCCTGACATTAGCCTGTATAAATGCCCATGACTTCATAGCATGCCTACAGTTTATAAAGCCTCAGTGTATAATTTTACCTTGTCAGGTTGCATAACGAATTTAAATATCTGGTTATAAGAACATTATAGACAATAATGTTGTATTGCACTCCCGTAAAAGGTGATTGTACTGTAAGTTATAATGCAAAGCCAGTGGCTTTGCTACTTCCTTTCAAGCTTTATTTTTGTTCGTAAATATTAACGAGTTGTTGTATAAGATGAAACCATGGTTAGTTTTTTCATCAAACAGTAAATGAGAACTAATTGAAACTAGGTAGAAACTAAATTTGCATTGAAATGAGAAAATCTCAGTTCAAATGATTGTTTATCATGCTGTCACTTGTTGCTGAAATTTTGGATTCATAAAAGGTTTTAACAAACATATTAACACTGCTAATTTTGAACGCACTGAATGCATCGGTTTTGCATTCATTGATTTTTCATACTTAAACTAATAAGGAATTATGCTACATGTTCATAATACATTTTCACAGTATGACAAGGTCGGCTGTTCGACCCGCACTTCAGAAAACTCCTCTCAATCTCCTTTAAAAAGAGTTCTGTCTGTGTGCTTTTAACTATTTCTACTGTTCCCATAGCACTTATTATGCATGCTGGAGAGAGATACTGGTAGTCCCATGGTATCTGCCTAGGGTTTAAACCAAACCGGGTGCGGCTGGTTTCATCCAGATAAAAGTTAACCTACTTTTATATTTAGAGCTTGTTTTGTCAAGAACAACGGAGATGAAGTTTTTATATGACACTGGCTGCTTGCTGAATATAATGTTAGGTGTTGTTTTTTTGAATATGCATAATGTGGTTTAATAGCATTCGCTGTGAATGTATTTAAGAAAATATACAGTGTATATTAGGTATATCTAATATCTACACACACACGAACATCTGTGTATGTCTAAGGAATCATACTGGGTTTCTGACTTTGATGTAGGAGCATGAATGTCATTAAATGTCACAGATTTGAGAAAAAAAAAGAAAAAAAAAAAACAGGTTCAGCGTTTGATTTGAGTTATCAGCTGCCAGACATGTTGATGCTGACATACCAGGCGAATACATAGATGTGAAAGGTGACATGTAAGTGGCATCTGCTGAGAAGCCATGTGTAAAATACGCTTTTGTGCATACCACACACATACATAGCATACCTCTCAGTCATACACAAACCTTCAAACCATAATCGAAGCCATGAAAAACCTGTGTGGCTTTAGCACTGTAAATTCTTGTTGACCTGGTCAGTTGTAATGATAAGAACACAACTGGGCTTATACTAACAACATTCCTAAAAGTTAATCCAGTGCTCTGATTCCTAACCTTTAATCCAGCTTTCTGATCCTTCCTGTCAGAAACGCCCGTCACTTCCTAATCGCTGTTATCAGCCGAGTCTTTGTTCGGTGGCTAATGCTGTTCTGCTGCTTCAAAGGCATGCTAATCAGGCTTGCTGATGTCAGGACACCAATTAGACTCATGAAAAGCTCTTCAGCTGTAACTCCAGCAGGTTCAAAACTGATCTCAGGTCAGCAGGAGCTTTAGGTTTCAACCTCAGTAAGAACCATTTCATTAGTTTTAACCAGTTTATTGAATGACAAAAAGCAGCCATGAGTTGATCTCAAGTCAGGCTCAGGTTAGGTTTTAAGGCAAGACATTAGGTTAATAGGGTAATTAGCTTCCATCTAACTAAATATGTGTAAAATTGGTATTCGTTATATAACCAAAAATCTAGTCTTTGGATGATTTTACAATTTAAAATATTCATTTTACTGTGAACACACTCTTTAGAGAAAGACTTTTTACAGAACAGGTTGCTGGAATGTCATGTATGTATCATTTTATCAAGAAGAATCCAGCATTTTATACACATTCCTCTGTAATAAGCTTCTAAATAGGAATAGGGATTCATATTCATGAAGAAAGGAAATCTAGAAACTGAGATATTTGGTTATGAAAAAAAGATTTCGATGACAACAACTTTAAAAATAAATGTGATTTGTATGAAAGACACTGACATTTATTTGATAATGTTGCATAGAGTGAGGAGAAATAAGTATTCAGATGCTTTTTTTTTTTTGTTATTTAACATACTTACAGTGCATATATCCACTCCACTTACTTTGGACTTAAAGATATGAACAAAATTAGTACGTATTCATAAACAAAGAGGTATCAAAGATGGCATACTCTGTCTCCCCTGCCGATCACAACCCATCATTAGACCTAACCATCGTTAGACCTTACCCTGCCCAGATGGTGGCGACTTATGATAGGGGAGAGCTGGGCGGTGGGATGGAACAAGCCAAGACCAAATTAGGAAGAAAATAGGGGGAAACCAAATCAAATCCAGAAAAAGAGGTATATTTTAGATGATGTGGTGCTTGATGGTTTGATATTTGCAAAACATGCAATTTCTCCAAACCATCAGAAATATCACCCCTGCCTGAGACAGCTAAAGTAAAGCAGACATTCCCAACATGTTTACACATTTGCAAAGTCGATATCTTGAAACATGAAAGTAGAGTGCTTTGACACAATGATATATTTTATTCATGCAATTTTAAAAAAAAAAAAAAAGGTTTTGAATGGATGTCTGACACAGTTCTGATTTTAAAAAACCTCTCACATAGGCACCAAGCCGCATCAATCAAAAGAAATCTCTATGATTTGAGCGAACCTCCTTCCTCACACTACCTGATGTTCAAGAAAAGCTAACGTCTAATGGACCGAGTCTGTTCCCTTGAGCTGAAGTATGTGACTAAGCCCCCTTCCCCCTCCATCCCCTTCCTTGGAGCAAATTCTGCAAGTGAAGATATATTTCAGCTCCCGGCAGGACGCACTTGATTTGAGCCAAGGGAGGGCAGTGTGAATGATGAGGATCTTCACTGTATCTACACAGCTAGTGCAATTTGGCCTTGACTCACTCTCTCTCTCTCTCTCTCTCTCTCTCTCTCTCTCCCCCTCTCTCTCTCTCTCTCTCACTTCATTGCAATCTGGCCGTGTCGAGTGGTCCAGCACGATGGCGCTATTGATGGGAGGGGGTAGGGGAGAGATGAGGGGGTATCGACGTAAGGATGGATTGCCTCACAGTCCATTTACACAAGAAGAAGCAGGACTGGAGAGACACACAGACACACGCACATCCCTCAATCCTTCTCCTGTCATCCTGCAGTCAGATGACCCCCTCTCCAAGTACATCCATGTTAATAGGAGTGACTGTTAAAAACACAAAGTTATGCAAGGTCTCGGGGTGAAAAAGCAGATAACATGGTGCAAGCTGGCTTTCTCATTTCTCGCACTTAAATGTCACTTCCCTAGTGCACGGGACAAGAGAAAACCGAGCTGATATTGCACACACTCCCAGGTTTTTGCTTCTCTCTCTCTCTCTCTCTCTCTCTCTCTACTTATATATATCTCTCTCTTTCTATCTCTCTCCCTATGGGGAAATCACGATGTAACCAGTGCAGGCATTCACTAAGAGAAACAGCTGCGGAAGCAGATAATCTCATGACGTAATGCACTTAAACTCTGGAAGAAGTTCCAAATGAAGTGTGTGTGTGTGTGTGTGTGTGTGTGTGTAGCAGGAAGCAATGCCAGTGGCGCCATCTGCTGAGCAAACAAACCACGCAGCAGGCTTGAGGCAATAGGGGGAAAAAAACGAGCCAGAGACAGGGAAATTAACTATTTTTTCTTGCTTTAATGTTTCTGAATATCCACTATAGTGATGATAATACTCATGTAAAATAAAATAAATATAAAAGCAGCAACAATGCTCATTTTTTTGAAATTCAGTCAGCTTGTCCTTTAAGAACAACACTGAAATCAGGGGAAGGAAGATTGGAGCCCGTCTCGGTTATTTACGCTCCTGAGTTATGAGCCGAATCGCCCTGCTGAAGGCCAATGGATGTTTTATACCTCTCTGCCCCCACGTTATTTTTCTTCGGTTTTTACATCATGGCTTTTGGCTCTATTAATGATAGACTTCAAGATTTATCTGCAGACGCCAGAGAGCAGGGGCCATAAACACATCGCCGTGCCGACGGCTTCCTTGCGAAACTCCAAACACACAGCTTGTTTATGATGTTGTGACGTCATAAAGTTTAGTGGAAACATTGGACAGTTCCATGAATTTTGGCACTTTTACAAATTCCAGAGTCGATAGGAATAGAAATTAAATATATGAGATATAAACTGGATATTGAACTTATCTGTCTACCAGTTAGGCTCTTTATCACGCTTTTGAGAAACTGGGTCCTGATCATGTAGGTTTAAACCTGTGTACTTCATAGTGCATAGTGTAGACTTGTCTCAAATCGACCTTTGGTTTTGTACATAGTGTATGATCTGTATATCTGGGTTATTTTCTAATAGACAAAAATGTAGATATAAGTGTAGAAATCACCCTAGGACACTACATGTTCTTCCTGTAAACACATTTCACAAATGATCTAATGTCTCCCAGTTCTTTCATGCAAAAATTGCATTCCAGAAATTCTTAAATCATCAACCAGTGTTATTAGTACTATTTGTATATTTTATAGCACATGCTACATGTTGATATTCTACTAAATCTTTTCCAATCACTCTCTTTCATTCTGTAAACAGTAATTCATTAAGGTCAATTTGCGGCACCGCCTATATTGCCAGTACGTGCTCCTCAGCCGCACGGTATCATTCTACATCTCGTATGCTGTTTGTCACTGCGTGATTGAAATCATGCTCTGCACTCGTCTATTTCTCCATAGCTCTCCGATTCCCCCCTGCAGCCCTCACAGCCAATTTTCCTGCTCTTTCATCATCCTCAACGAGCTCAGTAATGGATCAGAGGGAAGAATGACTGGCAATCACCTTCACGTTGTGCAGAGGGTCTTTGAGGCTTTTGTTCCCACGAAACGTATTTACAAATAACTTTTGGTGGAGGCCAAAATGGGTTTAATATTTAATAACTCCTAAGGGCAATAACCAGCACACAGTTGATCAATGATGCATCTTGGCCTTTGTTCAATGTTAAATGATGCAGGAAATGCACATGACCTGCCTTCAGGAGATAGGACACTTCCATTCATTTCAACTGCGCTCTAAAACAGCGTACTCAATCATAAGTCAGAATATGAACAATGAATATACTGTTTCCTTTCACGTCTAAGAAGTAATTGTGCAGTTTATAGTGTGTGTGTGCATGTGTGTATGTGAGAGAGCCATGTGAGAGAGCATAGTCACATTATAATACAGTCTATTTTATGTTCTTTAAATAGTTTTTAAAGGTTAGGTCAGGTTTTCTACAATGTAGGGCCTAGAAATAGTAATATAACCTGTAGAGTATATAAATAATCTATTATATATTTTATGGGCTAAAATAATTGATTTTACACTACACAGTTTATGAGTGGTTTATTTTACACTATAGCATTTATAAGCAGCTTATTATACACTGACTGACCGAACCTATAAATAGTATAATACAGGGCCAGAAATTAATTTCTTTTACACTATAAAACAAATAAGCGGTTTATTATACATTATAGGGTGTAGAGGTTGGTTATCATGTATTGTACAGCTGATAAACAGTTTATTATACACTAAAGGGCCCATAAGGGGCTATTATCCAGTATTAATGAACATTGTGTCATTTATTAATTAAAATTTTAATTGTTGGCAAATTGTTGTGGTATAAGAGGAATAAAGCATGATGGGTGTATTGCTATAAGAAAATAATCAACTTTGGGGTGATGTGATGTAGCCTGACATAACATTTTCCAACAGCACGTCCTGGTGTGTTTTATTTTTATTTATTGATGAACAATATGTCATAATTACAAACAGTTCTTTTAGTTTATAGTTACATTTAGAGTTTGTGGAACTTCCATGAATAAAATGAAATAAGTGATTCCTGTTATCACTTATGTTATAGTGCCGATAAACAGTCATTCCACCACCAGCTTCTCTTTTCTCTCTTGAAGTTATAAGACCAAAAAACACAGCATGTCATGTTACTGAGAAACCAGAAAAGCACAAAGTCAATCCTGAAGACTTTCCCATGGTGGAAAGCTTACTGACTGCTACAAAGTACTGACACTGGAGACTCATTCCAGAAATGTCAAACGTCTCCTTATAGAAAGCTTAACAATGATATGTTCTCCTTTGTTAAATAAAAACAGATTTTTTTTGGATTATGTGGAGCATCAGCCATAAAAGTCTTTAAAGTTGACACTATAGAAATGATAATTTATTAGAATGAGCACATTCATATAAACCTGTGATTTGCCTTTTAGCCATAACTCCTACTGTACTACTTTCTGACCAATCAGATTTGAGAATTCAACAGCGATGTGGCGTAAAAGCAGTTTATTATTCACAGTAATCATCTGATGAAACGTTCATTATACATTGTAGGTTGTTAATTCTAAATTGTAGGGATTGGATGCAGTATAATATACACTGTAAGACTGATAAGCAGTTCATTATACATTGTACAACCTCTAAAGAATTTAGCATCCACTATAGAGCCTATACGCTGTTCATTACCCACTTTAGGCTTAATAAACCGTTCACAAAGCATTGTAGCAATGATAAGCAGTCACTGGAGTTCACTGATCCTGCCATCACAGGACACTGTGCCATGTTGGACAGCAGCAATGCTGTGCATCAAACATAACCATGTAGCAATGTTTACATTCAAAATAAATCCAAATAATAATCAAACATTTAACAAATATTTACCATGTACATTCAAGTGATCCAGTTGCATTGTGGCTCTTATAAAGACTTCATTTGAAAAGCCACTTTCCAGTTTCCACCAATGCCAATTATGAGTGTGTTGCATAAAATAGTTGGTTCTTCTGAGCACATTAAGCTCCTTATTAGTGCAGTACAGCCAGCTAGTTCAGAAAGAAGCAACGGCGAGCAGCATGCTGCGCACCAAGAGCATCCTGACCTTCTGGATGAGAAGTGCAAGGCTGTATTATATAATATATTGCACTGTGTTTTAATAGAGAATTGGCTAGAAATAAACTGAGCGAAAATTAACTTAAGTAAAATATTTTGGGGAAAAAAGTCTGAGGTCAGATCACACAACTTTCTGAACTAAATGCCCTGATTTGACTTCAAAAATTCTTTAGCTTACACAACCAAGATCAAATTCAGTAACTGCTTTATCCTGGTTAGGGTTGTGATGAATCTGCAGCCTATCCCAGGAACACTGGGTTTGAGATCGGACTACACCCTGGATTGGATGTCTGAGCCTTGCAGGGCACCATTCACATACATCTACACACTGATTCATATCAAGAGCCAATTTATTATAACCAGTTCACCTAGTGACATGTTTTTGAGAAGTGGAAGGAAATCAGTGAACTCTGAGGAACATGTAAAACTCCACACAAATAGTAACCCAAGCTCAAGATCGTACATAACCTGGTTTTACAACATAATTAGCTTTGGTTTGTTCTAAAATAAAATTTACACAATATCCCAAAACATCCTTATATCTACATAAAATCTGTATATCTAGTGATATTATCTGTATTATATATTACTCTCTTCCTATTTCATCTCATTTAATGTCATTTATTATGAGTGTCCTGAAATTCTGGCCTCAAAAAGATGTCTTTTCATATAATCCTCCCTATAACTCTGTTATAATATCACAATCTACAGATTGTCATTAATGCACAGTGTAGAATTCAGTGTGCAGTGTGATGCTAAACCTTATAATTAGGCCTCAGTGTTCTTTTTCTAAACTTTTCAACAAAGTAAAATGTGTGCGTTATTCTCCTGGGTCGTGTCCAGAGCCCTGCTCATCCACCAAAAAAAGTGAAGTAGTGGGTTATTTCTGCTCTGAATATCTTTATAAAGGCATGATGAAACAAGCTCTGGAGCTGCCTTAATGTGAGAGATCAGCACACACACTACAGACAGATATCACACAGCAAAGAGTGTGTGTGTGTGTCTGAAGGGCTCTCAGAAAAAGTCCTTCACCTTATTGACTTTACCATTTGATTTATCAGCACTAAAATAAGATATTATATGCATATTTCATGAATCCCAGCCTGTTTTGAATACCGTTCATAATGTCCTGCATAAGTATTTTCAAGATTACTGTCCTTCTGGCCTTCTCCGTCCTTTCACCTTGTTATAATGTCAGCCCCAAGTATCTGAGAAGGACACCAAGCATAAATACACAATATATCAACTCACTTTACTGGCTGTCAATTTCGAGTTGATTAAGAGTGCCTTGGTCCACATGACATTTAGAGTCCATCTAACTTGTGTGTGGGTGTATATGTTCGCATGAGTGCAGGGACTATGAACTCCAAATGCCGTTAACCTGAGTATCAAAGAATCCATCTTGATTTGCAGAAGTGACAGGTTTATTTAGAACACACCTCTGGTGTGAGTGTTCCACTGTGCTGTCATTGGTGGAGCAGATCTTCAGACAGTCTATCTTCTTTTGGATGACTTAAGATGCCAGCCAAAGGCACATGTGACCTTCAGACTAGGAGACCCTGGTGATGAAAAATGGTTTTACAGCACTTGCAGAACCAAAAAGAGATTCTACAGTCACTGGGAAAACCAAGTCTGTGTGTACCAGGGTTTAAACATTGCTCAGATAATCAGAAAAACTGCACTGTACAGATACTCTTGATAAAAGCAATGCAAACGTACCCTGAAGTTACAATACATGTCCTGTAGTTCCAGTGATGTACCTTAAAGATGTTCCTCTACAAGGAACAAAGTACTATATATTATTGGGGGTACAAGCATTTTTACCTTTAGTACCTTTTCTCTGAAATCACATCCTCAATAGCTGCTTAGTCTAAAATAACTGAATGCTAATGCACTAAAAGGAGGTTTCTTGTCACTTTCATGGGTGAAGACCTTGTCAAGGTGAAGAGGTTTGTGTACTTCGGTGAACATCAAGGCATTGTCAGAAGAAGGTTAATGGTCCTAGTAGGGCCACCCTTGGTGAAGAGATGAGGCAAGACGCCAGACAAAAATCCCCATGAAGGCTACAAATAAGATTATTGTACCCTATAGAGATTAGGGTTACCAGGACCTATCTTTGGAGGCAGGCCTGGGGGTAGTGTCCGCAAGTGAGCATCTGGTGACTAGGTCACCTATATAACCTGTTTGAGCTTAGTCTGTGGCTCACCACCTGGAAGATGAAGGGAAGGGTGGGAGTCAGGCTTTTGATGGATAGTCCTAGACAGAATAGACCATTTCAATGGGAACATGGGGAAAATGTCCTGATAGCTTGGCTGTTGGTGGTCCACAAAATCCAGATCCAGAGACTGGATTTCCTGTGAAGAGACCTGCCAAATACTACAAAATGTGTTCTTAAAAATTCGCTGATCCTACATTTAAGCGGATCCTACATCTAAATTGAGTTAAATCAATTCAAATCTTCAGGAATAGCCCAGTGGTGTGCCAACAGACAAAATACATTTCTGTGGATAATCATTTTTATGAAGTATAAATAGGAAGCATCATTTTAGAAATTCTATGCTTCAGTGTGGCACAAATATCAGATTAGCCACTTAGGAAACATCTTGAATTAATCTAGATCCAGCTTAGTGCCCACTTTGTGGGCATGATTGCTTCTCATGCAGCAATGCCAACACATTTCATCTGCAGGCTGTTTTGATATCTTCAATGAACTCGCTGGCCTTGTCTAAAAAAGAGAAGTGATTCTTCGGTCGAGTCACTGACTCTTATACATAAAGCTGGGGGTTCTCCACTAGATTCCTAGCCTGATTTGCTGTTTCTAACAAATTTCCATATCAGAAGTTAAATCAGAGTCAAGTATTGGCACTGATGATCTAGTCAAATTAGAAAGTAAACAAGATCTTCAAATTTTCCAGTGTAACTCCAGAATGATTGAAGACCTCCCAATATTTTCAAATGTTTGATTTTTATGACTGAAAACATCCAGAGGTTTTGCAATATGAGACATTGCAGTTGGATGACTGATATAGGAAACAACCAGAGCTAGAAAAAATCAATGAGATGTACAAACACTTCACATGAGACAAGTTTGTGCTTGGTGCAAACACATGAGCACCTTTATAATGTAATCTAAAAAGGACCTTAACAAGACTGACAGAAAAGAGATCATGCATTTCCATTTATGTTTAGTTTGGCAGATGCTCTCATTCAGAGCATCTTTGAAACTACTGACGGTATTGGAGCTACCTTATGTTTCTGAACCATATATATGTGAAGTTGTTGCTTGTTATTGATAGGTGTAAGAAGTCATTAGCTGCCAGCTAGAAGAGTTCTGCTTCATCAAAGGTGTAGTTTATTAATCTACATCTAAGAAGATATGTCAGAAAATCAGACCGGTATCTTCTGAGAAACTGAGAAGTTGGATGGAGGAAAAGAAAATTGTGTACTTATAACTTTCTGGCAACATCATGGGGAAAGACCAAATATGGGTGTGAAGGTCAGGTGTCCACATACGTTTGGCCACATATTGTATGATAGGTTAGGGTGTAGCTCACATATGTAGCTCCTGATGCTTAAGATATTATGTTTCTTGTCTGTGCAAAAAGATAAATACATGTACAAAATCTGGCAAGATGAATTATGTTAATCTTTCTTTGTCTCACAGGATGACAAGGATGCACTTTTTCCTTCCCAATTTGGGATTTGAGGAAGTTTTTCTTGTCTTAACTTAACCATTAAAAAGAAAGTATATTTGTAAAAAAAAAAAAAAAAAAAAAAAAAAAAAAAAAACTTTGAAATCTGCAATGCGTACCTACCTTACGTCAATCATCATATCTACGAATAGTGACTTGTACTATGGACTACTAAGTGTTTTTTTTTTTTTTTTTTTTTATTTAAATAGTAACATGTTAGCAAAAACATTGAATGATATATATTGTGCATAATGAAAAGTATTATGGTATAATTTTTTCCATATTTCCAATCCCTATTAGATTCTCTGCTGCTTCCTGCTAATTGATTCCTAAAGCTTCAGGAATCAGTGCTGCCTGCAGGCTGGTTTAGTTAAGCTTGTGGCTTTTGTATAAGAGCAATGGCCTGACAAAAGCAAACAATATGGGCATATATCTTCTGTAGTCTTACTATCTTTACTAAAGCTCCTCCTGGGCCTGTAGTGTTATAGAATTTATTCCTTATTGTGATTTTACCATTCTATGCTGACAAAATGCAAAAGTCAGCAAGTATACCATCAATTCTAATAGTTATAAGGCCTTGCAGTTGTCTTCCTAAGCTCAGAGAAAGGGTGTTATTCTCCTGGGTCGTGCGCAGAGCGTTGCCCCTGCTACAATAAAGTCATCCACAAACAGTGAAACAGAAAGCAGTGCATTATTTCTGCACTGAATAACTTATAAAGGTATAATAAAGGTATGATGAAACATCGCAGACATTGCAATATGTGTATATGTGTGTATGTGTGCGTGTGTTTGTGTGTGTGTTAACATTAAAATCTGAAAGGCCCTCAGAGACCATGTACAAAACACATAAATGGCCAATTATAGTGACTTCAAAGAAAGGAAAGATAAAAAATTAATACCAGTCTGTTGCATAATCTATAGCTGCAGGTTATATAAGCACCTGAATCAGGCTAGCAGATGAGGATACTCTTTAAGGCTCAAGCTTATGGGCAAAACAAAAGACTGGGAAAAAAATGGAGCAAAAATTTGCAATGTGGACTGTGGAGCACTCTTGTTCTTTTTTTTTTAGTAATGTTACACTTTCAGAAGTGCCATAAGCTCCTTGTCTTGGGTCATGAGAGATTTCAAGTCTGCCAGAACACATTAGAGTATGCTGTGTGTATCTTTGACATCTACAGCAGAGCATGTGAACCAGGGATAAATTTAAACCTCTTCATCCATTGTTTGTCCTCTCTCTTCTTTCTTTCTATGTCTACACCACCCTTTAGTACAAATCATGCAGTCCTGTTACCATTGCAGGCATTACTAGCTTTTCATTCATTTATTCATTCATTCATCTCCAGTAAGCATTCAGTCAGGATCTGCAGACTTATCCCAGGAACACTGGATGTGAGGTGGGAATAAACCCTGAATGGGAAGTTCATCACAAGACACCATGGTCTAATTTGTAGTGTAGTTTACTGGAAAGTAATTTGAGAAAATCTTCACTGTGCAAAGAAATCTTTTTTTAAAAAAAAAAAACTCTCAGATTAGTATTTAATGAGGTTGTTAATCATGATAGAGGTGGCTTGATATTCCTCATAATTCTTCCATGGTGCTATGAACATGATACGGCCGCATTAAGTAATGCAAATCTTATGATATATGCATTATATCTATTCATCTTTCCTGGTGCAGAACAATTGACACATCAAAGAATCTGCACAAAGCTGCTTGAATGCTGCTTTATTAGAACGTTAATCTGTAATGTCTAAGAAACAACAGCTAAGAGGGGATAACTCACTTTACTCACTCACTTTACACACCTGCTGAGGTTTCAAGTCATTGTCATAATCTCAGTTGGGCACCTCCGCCTCCGCTCTTCTTTTGTTCTTGAGCTAATAGCCTCACCAATCAGAGCTGACATCAAAACCAAGTCGAAAACACGTCCCACTGGAGAAGACTACTGCACTGTCACTCCTGTCCAAGTAGAATCAGCGTACAAGCAGATCAGCAGCAGGTGGGAAACGAAACCACGACAGACAGCGAGGACAAAGACGCATTGTCCGTGTGACAATATTGCGACAAAGCGTATCGTGAGAAGCACTATGTTAATGCCATTGGATTAACAGATCAAATGCATCTGTCTCATGGAAGTTCCATTTTAATTCAAGCCTACGCTGTCAAAACCAGGGCCATGCAGAGACCCTTAAAGGGCAGGTGCTAATAAAAGAGGCATGTGGAGAGATCAAGATGTAATAACCTGATGAAATATAGCAACTGAGAAAGCAGAACATAAAGCACACCATATTATATGATTATAAATATTTGCTCAGCTGCAGATTCACTCAGGCCGTTACAAGGATCAGTGCTTTTTTTCCTCTCTTTTCAAGGTATCTTTGTACTAACTGCAGAGTATTTAACATGCCGAATAAAGAAAGAGAAAATTACAACATTGCAAACCAGAAAATCTAAGCAGGCAACTTAGTTTTGAATATAAAATTCTAGCTAGAAAAGCTTGATAATATGCTGCAAAAGTCAACACTTTTTTTGGCTAAACACATTATGTATACAAACTAGCAAACAATCAAAAACTGTTCTACTTAGCCAGCTTTACATTCAGAAGCTCTACATATGAAATGCAACCCTATAAATACAACGTAACAACATACATACCATACTGATGAACTCACAAAATGAACTCACATCTTCAGTTTGCTAAGAACACAAATGCAGAGTCATGGGATGGTCATATGATGTAAACCAACAGATGGCAATCACCATTTGTTAACTGATTGAAAAGTCTTATATTGAAAGGGCAAGCCTTTCCAAAAATACCTTTAAAAAAAAGAGCACTGTGAACATCAATTGGCTAAAGGGAAGAGTAGGACTCATGATCAAACTTATTTTCAAATTTTTAAAACTTTCTTTTCAAATTCTTAAAGAGTTGTTGTCTTATTGCAGGATTGTGTTGCACTGAAATCATTACTATAAACTTTTATTTACAAAAAAAAACTTGTGGTGACAATTTTTTTTTGACATTTTTTTTTTTAACAATTTGCCAATTGAAAAAAAGAACAATGTAATTTTTATCCATTTATAGTTACATTTAATGCTGCACAACATCCACAAAATTAAGTCCATGAAGCCTTCTGTCCTGAAGATTTTCTCATGGTGGAAAACTTAGTTACAGCTTTCCACTGACGGTTACAAAGCCCTGACAATGGAGACTCCAAAAATTTTAAATAAACATCTCACAGAAAGCTTCACTATATTAACAATTAAACATGTTTGTTAAACCCATTTATGTTCACCATACACCTCCCTGTGTAAGTTGCTACTATTAAAAAGATAACATATGGAAAAAAGTGCATTAATATAAACCTGTGATTTGAATTACAGTCAGAGCTGCTGTTATAGAAATTAATTAACAAAATTAATGTGCTGTGGTATAAGTAATAATAGGTAACATAGCTATGAGAACTTTCTTTTCCAACCCAGTTTTGACATTCTCTTGCACTGTGCATTTGTGTTTTTCTTGCTTGAACAAAACTCAGCTTGTTATCAACCTTTTTTTTAAATAAACCCTAACAAAGGCTTCCTCATTGATTTTCCTTCACAGCTCACTGAGTACCTTCACTGTTTCTTTGCACAATGGTGATCTGAATATGTCAAGACGGCAAATATAAGGAAATCCTGTCATGTGTTGTAGTTGTGATAAGCAGAGGCATTCAGGTTGCTGTCAGTGGCGTTAAACTTTTGTCACACACTTGTTTTGCTTATGTAAACAACTTCCTGAGCATGCTTCCTGCTGACTGGAGTGGCATCTCTCATCAACACTAAGGCGACTGGTCTTTGTGTGTGTGTTTGTGTGTGTAAAAGAGAGATTTTGATTGATTTAAGTCCCTTACTTAAGTCATTCTCTAAGACAGCTAAGTCAATAAGTGTGTGAATATGTCAGTGTGAACATCCTAACAATTAGCATATATATCTTAGCCCTTTTTTTCTCATAGAAAATATCATCTAATATTACCTCAGCATCTTACTAATACACAAATGAATATAATTTCCTGCTTACATTTAACACATCATTTCTTAAACCATTTATAAAACCTAGCTATAAGTATCTAGCTATAAGTTTTGCTAGTATTGAACATTTAAACCTAATTCACTTTATGAGGAGCTTTAATTCATAAATACAATCACTGTCTCTGTGATAATGCTATGTCAGTAATGTGCATTTCAATGTTAACATGCAACTAAAATTATTGTCTTCACATAATCTTGCTTTAACTACTAGAGACGTTAGCTAGTGACCTAAGCTAGCTACTTTATATCAGCTAGCTACTGTTAGAGCTTGTTAGTAGCTTGTTTAAAATAGCCAGACTAACTAGTTACACAGGAAAACCCTGGTATTTATAAACAAATGTTATCTATAAAGTTCTTCTTTTTTATTGAATTTATTGAAAGATGACTGTTTTTGTCTACATGTAGGAAGCCTAATGCATTCACTGCTGCATTATCGCGATCCAGTGGTTAGGGACTTCTGTGCTCGAGGACAAAAAAAAAGCATGTTGTGTAATCTGGATAATATGGGATATTAATGCTTTATCAGTGCAGTTCCCAGGGGGAGAAAGAAAAGTGTTGAAAAATTGTTCTAAATGTTGCCTCAGCATGTAGATGCACTCGTCCTTTATAAATCCCCAATTATAAGAGTGACAGACTGAGAATCACCCTATGTTCTAATTACCGAGACACAGAGGAGGAGGAGGGAGGAAGACGGTGTCGTAAGCCCCAAGACATTTAATTTTAATTAAACTTTGGCACTAATCAGGGATGGGAGCCTCACGACGCAATTCCCAGCCTGTGGAGATCACATCAGATCGTACTTCTCAGTCTCAGCTGGCATTAATTTAACAGGAACTTGCTCCTCTGTGTCGCACAGATCATTGTGTTATATACTACATTCACTGACCACATTATTAGGAACGTCTGTACGTCTGTATATTTATGCAATTATATGATGGGCCAATCATATGGCAGCAGTGCGATGCATAAAATGCAGGATGGGGAAAACATTTGATCCCAGTGACTTTGACCATGGCATGGTTGTTGGTGTCAGATGGGCTGGTTGGAGAAAAGAAAAAACATCCAGTGATGTAGGTGGAAATGCCTCGTCAATGAGTGAGGTCAGAGAAGATGGCCAGACTGGTTCGAGGAGACAAGAAAGCTATGGTAATTCAAATAAGTACTCTTTACAACTGTGGTTAGCAGAAAAGCATCTCAGAATCCACAACACATCAAAACTTGAGATGGATGGGCAGACAGCAGAAAACCACATAGGGTTCCACGCTTAGCCAAGAATAGGAATCTGGGGCTACAGGCTCAGCACCGCTGAATAGCTAAAAATGCTTTTCAAAACTGTTCCAAACTGATGACCTGATGATCTGGTGAGGCTCTGAATATTCAGTGTGTCTATGAGTTTTATATCTCTGTGCTCTTTCTCCATGCCTTGCATCCCATGGAAAAGAAAATATGATTTTTCTGGAGCCCACTGTGTTGTATTGAGGAGCTAAATAGGTTTTGTGTGCCTTTAGCTGTCAGTTAAAGCAGTGTTCTGGGGATTTTCATGACCTTAGACTTGTCTTCCATTGCATCTTCTCGTTTTTTTTGATCGAGTTCTCTTATGCTCAGAGCCAAATCCAGGTCAGTAAGGCATTGCACTATATTTTGGAGCATGGCTGTAGGGATTTGCCTATTCAGCCACTAGAGCATTAATGGGGTCAGCACTGATGTTGGGTGAGGAGGCCTGGGGTGCAGTCAGCATTCAAGTTCATCCCAAAGGTATTCAGTGGGGTTGAGGTCGGGGCTCTGTGCAGAACACTCAAGTTCTTCCACATCAGCCTTGACAAATCATGTTTTTGTGGAGCTCGCTTTGTGCACAGGGGCATTGTCATACTGGAACAGGTTTGGGTCCCTTAGTTCCAGTGAAGGGAAACTGTAATGCTACAGCATACAAAGACATCCAATACAATTGTGTGCTTTTAACTTTGTGGCAACAGTTTGGGGAAGAACCATATGTGGTTGTGATGGCCAGGTGTCCACAAATTTCTGGCCATATCATAATGCCTGTTTAGATGTTTAGATGAACTCGTTTTTTGTATTTGATGGTGACACATTCAAGAACCGTTCGCTAATCTTTGGCGCAACCCTCCCATCATCCATCAAAAAGTCTCTCACACACACACACACACACACACACACACACACACACACACACAGTCTCTCTCTCAAGGTGAGCAAATTCATGCTTTTCCTGAGAATAAGCCTCCTTTCGTCAGTGAAGGTGAGCTGATATTACTCACTAATTAACCCTGCTGACTGCACTAATCAAGCTTGTAACCACAACACAACTGCTGATGCAGTCTCTCTAGTGTTCTCGCTCACGCATTTAATTCCCTCCCCCTCACCACTGACTTCACTCTGTCACACTCTGGTGGACGCACTCCTCCATCGTCTCTTGCCCCATCTCTTAAGTGATGACCGGTGGGAAGCGCTCACTGTCACCGTGCAGCACTCTATCTGAGCACTTTATTGCTCACTCCAGGTCACGCTGACGTCTCTCTGCATAAATGATGGCTATGTAAATCACCCACAACGCCTTGCTGCTGAAGAGGCACAGATTTAAGGTTCTGGCAGAATTGCTAAATGGACAGGAAACCGATAGACGAGGAGCTGAGCAAAGGGATTGAGAGAAGGAGAGAAAGAGGACAGGAGGGAGAGAGAGAGAGACCATTTATCACAGAGCCTGCAAAGTAGCAGCCAATTCATCCAAGACAGACCAGAAAGTTCTTGCCCAAGTACAAGCACACCATTTTAAATTAAGTTACTGCTGGCCTGTATGGATTTTTGCTTACAGTGACGTAGCTGAGCCTTATCTGTGTTTACTGTGTACTTCGCCTGCAGAAAGTAGTTGGCTTACTTTTTGGAGGCTTATTTAAAAGGTTTTGGCAAGTTGCCTTAGTTCAGTTCTACACACAAGTGTTCAATACAGTGTAGATGTTTTGCTCTTTAGTCCCATGAGGCAACAAGTAGGAAATATATTTCATGTACATGTAGAAATATGTAAAAATCCCATCTTGTTTGCATACGTTATATTAACCCGATCTATACATTAAACACGCAGTAACAAATATAGTCTCCTTTTACGATGACTCCGTCCTTGGTCATGCATAACTGTCTAGTTTGTTTCATTTGATGTTTAGTGAATAATTAGACCTATGAAGAACTGCAACACGTGTCTACGTTGCGCATGCATTTCATCTGTTACCTGACAGCTCAGCTGTGATTTGAAGACCCAGACTAATGGATTAAACAAGTAAAATCGGGTGTGGAGTGAAATCCTGTAGCCACATCAAGTCTTTCCAGATAAAATTGGACCCTCTGCTATGTAGTGAAGCCATCTTAAGTTGGTTTTACACTGTGCGATTCCAGCTGTCTTTTAAGATTTTTACTTGTCACATTTTGCAAGATCCCATTAATAAAAAAAAAAACTTTGATAACAGACTGTGCGATAACATGTGTTCTCCATGTGAGATTACACAATGAAGAACAATAGACCTAAAGAAAATGACTACGTTCTGCTTACATCATTAATCCTGACTCTTGTAGAAAATGGGGTCGTATAAATAGAAACATTCTTCAGTGTGAGCTTGAGGATTTTAGATGAATGTCATAGCTGCACTCAAACTCTGAGATTTTAATTAAAAATTTTGTACACTGACAGAATTTTGCCTTCGGCTGCCTTTTGGTCGCAATAACACTAAATTGCCACATTATGCATTTTAAGACTACTGATCTTTACACGCAGCAAAAGAATTCACGTCTTACGATGTGAGATTTCAAACAAAATCTGGCCAAAAATTGTTCAGTGTAATTATCAAATCCTCTGTAAGTCAGATCAAGCAGTGAAAACTCTGCAACTCACTCATCATACTGTATACTTATGCACTATTCAAGTATCCATCCCGAGTGTCCATTAGTCTACTAGTAAAATTTAGAGAAATGTAAAAAGATGATGGATTATTTTGGTAAATGAAATGTGCAACTATGGACTCTTTTTGCACTAACCTGTCCCATCATGCACCACAGAGAGGCTAGAGAGTTAACATTACTATGGAGGCGGTGCTACTTCTGTCTCCATGTCAAAACTAAATTTGTTAATGAGTTGTATGTTAAAATTACCAACACTGTTGGACGTTATATAGCACTGAGCGCAGAGCAGCACTTTTATTTACATCATGTATATTCGTACATCAAGTACAATGAATGTATGCATGAACCTACATATAATAGTCTTCTAAATTACATGTACGGTGAGCTGTCTCTATCAGATCTCTAAGACGCATCTATATTACATCATTTAGGACATTATGTAATTTGAGACAAACATGCTGGGATATTTCTTTATGAAAAGATAATAGTTCTCTCAAAATGTGGGCTGACACAAGAGCCTACATCATGCAGCCTGAGCTTTGGCAACCTTTGCTTGTTCTAAGAGGGACATCTGCTGGTGTAGACTTAAATGACATGTTAAATGACAATATTTCTTCATGAAGACATTTCCATGGCTGCTTTTGGACTCTGAGATTCATAAGTTCACATCTGGAGGGGATTTAAGCAGCTGTAACACACAGATTTAGCTTGTTCTTATAATCAGGTGCTTCATTAAATTATCGGTGCAATTTATTACTATTTTGACTCATCGGTACTCGTCTAGACTGAGGCTTGCATATCTCTTACATATCCCTTGCTGCCTTGAGAAGGTTACTCGAATTACCATATACATACATGTACATGATCGCTGAGTTGTCCATGCTGGCCCTAGCTCCTTCCTCATACTCATTCTTCGATTACTAATAACATTCTAAGTGATAGTATGATGTTGCCTCCTGCATTGCACAGCATACTTTATTATCCAAGAAACATTTTCTGATATAACCAGTGACTACTAAAAACATGATTAATAGCATCAGGCTTTAGGAGTCTTACAGTACACGTGCTTACAAAAAGCTTGTTGTTGCAGTGCTGAGTGGGAGATTGGCCCTACAGTCCTACACATCTCCTGAGACTTCATCCTCTGCCAAGAGAACAATATGGGCATTATAACTGAGACACCCACAAGAATGGGCCTAGTATGTGGTGATGTGTGTGATATTAGATGCCTTTGTAGAGGGGGCTAAAGGCTTGACGCATAGTGGCGCCACGTGCTGCTCATGGCCAGGTAGTGGCCAAGTTTGCCGGGAGCAACAGGGTTGAGTTGTACTTCTGCCATCGCTGATTATGACCAAGGTGTTTTCGTTGTTTCTCTTTCATCCATCACTTTTAAAGGAATCGTTGTGCAGAAATGACATTTTGATCATTGTATACATAGATGTGTCCTTAACCTAAGTGTGTAATATTGCTGAAAAACTGGATGAAGTTTGATGTCTAGATCTAGAAAAACATATTTAATCATTTCTTAGCTTCCTTAGCATTAAATACAAAACTGAAAAAAGCTTCAGATAAACATGTCTTGGATGTGCCTTTTTTTTTTCTTTTCTTTTCTTTTCTTTGATTGCCAAGCAATTTGTGATCTGATTAGTCTACTCTGAAGTCATAGAATATGAGATCTGGAGCACTTTCTCAACTTCCCCAACTGTTCACATTTTCTGCCTTGTATCTTGTAACATTTTTGGCCTAACTGTGGTGAATCTTCTTAAAAATAAATATAAAAAGTTATTCACTTACCACAATCTAGCCATCTCTACCAAACTACCTCTTCATGCTTTTTTAATAATTGTAGAAGCTGGCCATAGAAAACTGTAAATTTCCCTATAAATTAATAGACAGGCTAGGTTCAGATCAGTTAGGCTTGCCTAATTTTAAACAGCACAGAAAGCAGGGGCTTTCAAGAAACTGTGCTATAATGTGCTTAAAATATTTGGAAGCAACTGGTTCTAAAGAAAGGTACACTGTGCAAAAGGTTCTGTAGAAATCTACCATATACTCACTGAGTCTGGTTTCTCAAATGCTAATGAAATCATCCAGAAGGCATCATTACTCATCTTTCCATTTGTCTGTATTGTGGGGGGAAACCACCATATTTCACTTGACAGAAATAGTCTAGATTTGATTAAAGAGTTTAAACGTCAGTTATTGACCAACAAGTCAATTCGATTTGTTTTTAGATAAATATTCAACTCTCAACAGTACCAATAGTGTGTTTAAAAAATCCACAGCCAATACTGACTGTCCATGGGGGAGTCCAATTATGAAAAACTAGGCATGCATTTTAAAATGGCTCAACATCAGTAGGAATTACTATTGCTCCCTGCTTTAAAGACCATAATGAAATTCAGCATTTTAATGTGTATTTCTAAATTCATCATGAGATGATTGACAGAACCTGGTGGGCTAGCTGACACTTGCTGGTGTGTCAGTCATAAGAACATAAGAACAGTCTGGTAGATGTCTGGGGTAAAGGTGCCAACCTGCATGACAGGACATGCCAAGCAAGTAAAAATGTCTTGAATGAGAGGAACAGTGGGTGCACATCAATCACTGACAAGAGCTCGTAATAGGAGATATAGATGCTAAACTGCTACATGACTGCATTAATAATTACAGCAAAATCTAATTTCCTTGCTGGAAGCAGCATTGAGTTTGATGACATCTGGTGACTTCATACTAAAACTCACACAGAAATAGACAAACTGTCTCACATTTTACTGATAAGCACCAATTTTCATTACAAACATTCACCATCAAACTAAACATTCATACAACACTACTGAACAATAGTAAAATTCTCCAACATATACAGCATCCCCCATCAAACGTGACAATATTCACCATGAAATAGCAACAGTAATATACTCAAACACACAGCATCCAGCATCATACACTACAACGTTCACCATCAAAAGCCATCATTTACTATCAGTCACCAACAGTTTCAACATTCACCATAAAACACCAGTAGTAACATTGTACAACATATACAGCATCCACCGTCAAACACTACAGTATTCACCATAGTACACTAATAGTAACATTCTCCAATATATACAGCATCCACCATCAAACACGACAATATTCACCATAATACACCAACACTAACACTGTCCAACACATACAGCATCCACCATCAAACATGCAATATTTACCATAAAACACCAATAGTAACACTGGCCAACACATACAGCATCATTTACAATCAAACACCAACAATAACATTCCCCAACACACATATCATCCACCGTTAAACACCACAACATTCATCAAACAATAATAGTAAAATTCTCCAACACGTACAGCATCTATCAACAACATAACATTCACAACATTCACTATCAAACACAAACATTCAACTAAACACCACAATGAGACACAGACATTCTGTGTGTGCATCAAGAACCCAGGACCAGGAATGTACCAGGTACCAGGACCACCAGTATCAGTATTCTCCCTCAGTATGTATTTATACATACAATATATCCAGAATAGAGGGAGCCAGGGCATCACTCACTCTCTCTCTCTCTCTCTCTCACACACACACACACACACACACACACACGTACATTCCTGTGTGTTTTGTGTAGCTTTGTGCTCCACTGAACCGCTGTTTGCCCAAAAGAAGGATTAACATGGGGAGGAAAAGGAGGAGAGGAGAAGGGGTGGAAATGGTTTGAAGGAGAATGAGAAAAATGTAAAAGGTTTAATCACGAGTGTGTGTGTGTGTGTGTGTGTGTGTGTTTGTGTGTGTGAAACCCACATGATCTAAAGATCAAGCTGCTAGAAATCGCTATACTACTAGTACCTAACTTGTAAACACTTACAGCTGGATGCAGATACACGCAGGTCAGACTGCTCGTTTGCGTTTAGTAATAAAAATGAAGGCATCTTATGAGCATTTAAAGTTGATAAAGTTGTCCTTGATAAAAAACTGAAAGACCCATGACCTTTTAGTACAGCTTCTCATTTGACAGAGTGCAACTGAGTACATCTACATAACTCAGTGTGTGTGAATGTTCGAGGAGCTGAGAAAGCTCAGGCACTTCACATGACTTCCACACAGTCCATACAAACCCCAAAGGCATATCACACCCCAGGTTCATGACTCACTTCCCCAAAAATCTTTAGCTCTAGCACAAATTCTCAAAATTAACAAATGTAAAATTAGCTCCTTCTTTCTCAACAGTGAAATGTGAGAAGCATATTTAAGGTGTTAATTGCTAGCATGCATTCCCAATTAAGCTTAGCAGGAAGAATAACTGTAATGATCATAACTTAGATATTTCATTCTTTTTGTAGTGTTATAACCTGGAATTGAACTGGCTTTTTACCTTTTACCATTTTATCTTACACAATACTGTATGTCTAACATTTGCAGGGGCAAAATATTTTTATTGTAACACCCAAGTTAATTAAGTGAAAAAAGCATTTGGTCATTGCATAAGTGTTCACCCCACCTTTGGTAGAACCACCTTTGGCTGCAATTACAGTGGCAAGTCTTCTAAGATATGTCTATCTGCTTTCCACATCTAGATCCTATATTTTTGCCCATTCTTCTTGGTAAAATTGCTCAAGCTCAGATTGGATGGGGACTGTTGGTGAACAGCAATTTTCAAGTCTTGCCACAGATTCTCAATCAGATTCAGGTCTGGATTTGAACCGGGCCACAATTAGGTTCTTGTTCTTGTTTTTTAAATCACTCCAGTGTAGCTTTGGCAGTGTGCTTAGAACTGTTGTCTTATTGGAAGGTGAACCTTCGCCCACAGGTTTTCTACTATGATTTCCCAGTCCATGCTGAAGAAAAGCATCCCCAACACATGATGCTACCACCACCATGCTGTGAGGATAGTGTTCTCAGCGTGATGAGCACACTTGGTTTTCTGCTAAACAGAGCAGTTTGTGCCAAGGACAATTCTGGTCTCATCAGAGTCAGACCAGATAACCTTCTTCAACATACCTTTAGGGATGGGATTTCATATGGCTTTACTCAATAATGGCTTTCTTCTCATGAGTTTGCCTTAAAGCCCAGCTTTGTAGCGTGACTGGCCCTATGGTGGTTCTGTGAACCATCTCCCATCTGGATTTTTTCAGTTCCTTCAGAGGTACCCTTGGGCTCTTGGCTGCGTCCTGACTAACGCCCTCCTTACGTGGTCACTGATAATTGGTGGATGGCCTCTTCTAGGCAGAGTCATGGTTGTGACATATTCTTCCATTTTTTAGTAATGGATTTAACAGAGATCCAAAGGAAGTTCTTTAGGACTTGTATGAGCTTGTTTGATAGCTTCTTGGTCACATGATGCTGTTTGTTTAGGTTTGTTCTCTAACAAACTCTGGGGTCTTCCAGGAACAGGTGTATTTATATAGAGATCATGTGACACTCTAATTGCACACAGATGAACTGAAGTATTCACTTCTATGTTATTACTACATTTTGTGTAGATTCCTGATATATGAGCCCTATTAAGTCCACTTCAATTCCAGATTGTAACACTACAAAATGTGGAAAAGTTTAAGGAAGGTGAATTTTTATGCAAGACACTGTATTAGGCCTGATGTGACTGACATGCTGTAAATGGTGTGTGTGCGCTGTATGCTTTCTGTATCGGATCTTCATCAGACATGTCCAGCACGTTTAAACACCTGTCCAACTCCTCACTCCAGCACGAGCTTCTGCCTGTGTACGCCAGGGATTTCATACTTAATTCCCACTGAGTGCTGTGGAAACAGGGCTTGCACAAAATGTTTCCTCTAAAATGTGACTCGGTCACGCGATAGGACAGAGCTGAGGCTTTCGGAGGTCACGCGCTGATCCGCTATATAAAACTCACCCGGGCTTTCTCGCGCACACGGGCCAGATTGCAGGCGCAATGGACCTTTCCATGCGGGGAAACCTCGGACAGCAGTAGTAGTGAACGATTGTCGTGATTGTTGATAAATTACACGCAACAAAATCCGGTTTATGCAGCTTATTTAAAAGAAGAAAAAAACACGTTACCGTTAAATTAGATAGATATCAGGCAATAAGGGTTTGTTTATTTATTTATTTATTTATGCATTTCTGTACAATGTGGATACACGTCGTTTTAGTGCTGTCCTGTTGCGCCTTCGCTGTGCGCGCGCAGTTCCCGCGTGAGTGCACGAGCGCCGAGGCTTTGCGCAGCGCGCGCTGCTGTCCGTCCCCCTTCGGCCGCGCTAACGACCCGTGCGGCGCGAGCCTTGGCCGAGGCCAGTGCGTGCCGGTGCAGGCGGACACGCGCGCTCACGGGCCGCAGTACCCGCACGTGGGCCAGGACGATCGCGAGCGCTGGCCGCTTCGCTTCTTCACCAGCGCGTGCCGCTGCACCGGGAACTTCTACGGCTTCAACTGCGGCCGGTGCAGGCACGGATTCACCGGGGTCAACTGCGACACGCCCGTGCCAGTCGGTGAGCAAGTGCCTGATAAAACGGCCAATAAGTGCATATTTATTGCTTCATAATAATATATTCATTAGAATGCTTTCATGTTTAAACGATTAATGATAAGAGTAATAATGTAAGCACATTATAAAAATATTTCTGTATTTTTTTTATGATCTTAGTGTATTTTTATTATTTTTTTATCCCATTTAATTCAGAGCTGTAAAGTAATAGTGGGATTGATGTATTCCCAGTGTTATACTGTATAAATATTGTTATATATTGTTTTGTTTATTTATTTTTGGTGTATTTATTGTCCTGCATTTGTCTAACGCAGTTGTGTATTTGCACTTTGTGTAGTCTTGTGAACTGGACTACTGTATTGTTAGGTGCTACACCATGGTCATGGAGAAACAATATTTCGTTCCAATGTATACAAGCTATACAGAGGAATAATAATTAAAAACCCACTTGAGTTGAGTTGGAATTGAATTCTCCAGGGCTTTGTCTGAAAATTCTTAGCCTTTATACCTAATACGACATCTAATACTTGACTATCGAGTACCTGGCTGCTTGTAAGGCAGTAACGAATTGAATTAAAGCTACATTTTGCATAATGAAAACCCCGATTCAACTAAAACTACAAGATTTGTGATATTACTGTGACTTAAATTTCTTATGTTGTTACTGAGTTTAATTTAGGTATGTGCGAAAAGTAGCAAAATCATCATCATGATCATCATCGTAGTCATCTAACTTTATCTTCTTTCTCTCTCAGTCAGGAGAAATATTCTAACTCTGAGCACGACTGAGAGGCGCTCCTTCGTGAATGCCCTGGACCGGGCCAAGCGGACTATACACCCAGACCTGGTCATCGCCACGCGCCGCTATGAGGAGCTGTTCAACCCTGATGGTAACGCCACTATGTTCGAAAACATCACCATCTACAACTACTTCGTGTGGTCACACTACTACTCGGTGAGTAAGACGTTTCTTGGCGGAGGACAGCCCAGCTTCGGGGGTGTGGACTTCTCTCACGAGGGACCTGGGTTCGTCACGTGGCACCGATACCACATCCTGCAGCTTGAGCGTGACATGCAGGTAAAAAGCTTGTCATAATCAGATTTCATTATTAAGATGATTAATAATTGGGTGTACCATCTTTGTCCATTTATTTGAATAGCTTACAGTGCTTGGGAAAGTAAAACACACACCTAGTACACACTAAAACATTTGTCGTTAGATGTTAAGCAGTGATTCGTTATTTTTTTAGGACATGTTGGGAGACCCAAGATTCGCTCTTCCGTACTGGAACTTTGCCATCGGAGGAAACCAGTGTGACATCTGCACTGATGATCTAATGGGTGCCAGAAGCAGCTTTGATGAAAATGGCATCAGCTCCAATTCCATCTTCTCCCAGTGGCGCGTCGTGTGTGAGAGCGTGGACGAATATGACACGCTGGGCACCATCTGCAACAGTCAGTACCTTTTCTTCTTCTTCTTCACTCCATTTCTCACACACAGATCCCCTATGTTCTCCATAGTCTTCTTGACGTTTTTTTTTTTTTTTTTTTGACTGCACTAGTGTTTTCCAATGTGATTTCACAGCTTCCTCAGCTTCTGGTACAAGAGCTTTTTCTTCACGTTTGCTGAAATATCAGACCTGGCATGTGAGCCCATCTGCATTCCACCTGACCACATAGCATACTAATGGTTCTCACATGATGAAAACCTTCAGGGAATAATCTCAGCCCATACTGGGTTTTAAGGATTATCAGTATGTGCTTCATTTATGGGCCAAACGTTAGCGATAAGTGGATTAGCAGATTATAGTCTTGTTTTCTCTCACTGTTTTATCCCTTCTCGTCTTGTGACCTTTAAGCCTGATGTGGCACTTTTATGACGTTTATAATTTTTTTACCCAATTTTCACCCAGTTCAGTAGCCAGTTCTTTCCTAATAGCTAGGTCTTGCCAGTTACACAGAGGGTGAAGGCTAACACGTGCTTCCTCCAGGTCACTTCATCTATTCATCCTGGTGTTCATGCAATCATAGTCATGTCATGATCTGAGTTTGTGATCGCCTAACTAAAGGGCAAGGCCTTACACAGGAGCCATGATGCCATAATTTAAGCAAATACACACACGTCATTCTCTGCCTTTTCTCGACTACTCTTGGCTTTGTGCCCAGTTAACCCTAACATTTAAACTCCCATAAATTGAGGAAATACATTAATTCTCTCTCTCTCTATCTCTCAGGTACCGAGAGCAGCCCCATCAGGAGGAACCCAGCAGGGAACGTGGCCCGGCCCATGGTGCAGAAGCTTCCAGAGCCTCAGGACATAGAAGCCTGCCTGCAGCTGATCACATTCGACACCCCTCCGTTTTACTCTACTTCAACGGACAGCTTCAGAAACACCATTGAGGGTGGAGACATCAACATATAAACACACACATATACACACACATAAACAAAACCCTGTTACAACAGTAAAATGGTCAATAGACCACCCATGCACCATGTTGAGGAATAGTTTAGCCAAGTTTAGCTTGTTGTCTGTAGATAATGTAGCTGTGTATACAAATTTAAGGACGCTAACCTTTGCTTGTGTTGCTAGGCTACAGCGCCCCCGAGGGTGCCTATGACCCTGTGGTGCGAAGTCTGCACAATTTGGCTCACCTGTTCCTGAATGGTACTGGTGGACAAACACACCTGTCACCTAACGACCCCATCTTCGTCCTGCTCCACACCTTCACTGATGCCATCTTTGACGAGTGGCTTCGGAGACACCCAGGTAACACACTTCTTTCGTTTTATTTCATGCACACGTGCAGCAGCTGTAAATAAGGAGGGACAATTGTAGTCATGATTAGCAGTGGTGTAAAGACTGACACAGATTGCCACAGCTGCAAAAGCAGTGCGTATGAGTGAATTAACAGATCCAGACGTGTCTGTACCTGTAAAGTCTGGTAGCACACACGCAGCTCATTTTATAACTGGCAAATTATTATTTCAAAACATTATTAAATGAGTTTCCTTTGGTACTACTGTGTTTCCGTCGTGCGCTCTCCCTCTCTCTCTCTCTCTTTTCATACATTTCTCAGCTACAGTGTACAAGGCATGGCCTCTGCAACTAGTAAGAAAGGTTTGACCTCTGTCTGTCAATCCAAATAAAGAGGTGTGGCCTCAGTGCCTTAATGGGAGAGCCACGGCCTCTGTGCTGATGCTTTGACCTTGATTTGTTAGTGCTAGCAAAAGAGGCATGTTCTCTGTGCCTGTCAGACCAGTCACACCAGTCAAACCGACAACTACAGAGGCCACACCTCCTTCACTGGGATTCACAGTGAAGGAGGTGTGACCTTAACCTTCTTCAGTTCTCTCTTTTTTTTTTTTTTTTTTGTGGTTTAGCAATTGTTGAAACCTAATTATTTATTAACAGTTGCTCAGGCAAATGTAGTACATTGCATGTTTATTTTCTGTACTGCGACAGAAAGTACAGTAAGAGCTAATAAAATTGTTATTTTTTATTGCTTTTCTTTTATGAGACATGTAAGACACTGATCCTTATTAGTACACATTAGTAAGCAACAAATGAGAGTTACATTTCCTAAGGCACAATTTAGAAAAATATTTTTAAGAACTAACGAGGTGTATAGTACAGAAATTAGACCAAGACATCATGGGCGTCTGATGACACCTTACACCATACAACAACACATGACCCCTGAATTATCAGTATTATATTATTATAAATAGTACAAATCTAGTGGAATATAGTAGTGATCCTAGTGTTTAATACTAAATGTTATACTGTTATTATTTGTGAATATAGTATAGCACATACCAGCATCACATAATTTGTGCAGTTAAACTATTTTAATATTATTTTTACTAAATTAAGTGTTCTTGCTTGTTTGTTTTTTGGTAAATAACAGTGTGTATTTGTGTTAGGCTCTGCCATCTACCCAGTGGAAAATGCTCCCATTGGCCATAACAGAGATTACAACATGGTGCCATTCTGGCCTCCTGTCACCAATGCAGAAATGTTCGTGACCGCTCCAGAGAACCTGGGTTACTCCTACGAGGCCACCTGGCCCGGTACGCACTTCTGCAAGGACAGCATGAAAGCTTGAGCTGCTTGTTCAGTATTTCTGCCTCTGATCTTGAAACATCTTGCATGTATTGCTAACCTACACTCCAAGTATATCACATCATGTGTAATAACACGTTCACAATTCTCTCTCCAGCCCGTCCCATCACTCTGACCGAGATCATCACCATCGCCGTGATAGCAGCACTTATCGTCGTGGCGATCATCTTCGCCATCACCACGTGTGCCGTGCGCTCCCGAGCCCATAACTCTGAAGGCCGGCAGCATCTGCTCGGGGAACAGTACCAACGCTATGACGATCATGACACACACAGCAGCAAGACCCAGTCTGTGGTTTAAGAATGCAGGAGCTAAAACTTCAGCCTCTTTTGTATAATCCCAGTCATAGATAGATGACAATGCCCTGTCATTAGATTTTGTATGTATTTTGAATGAAACCAGAAGTGCCTTGAGTCATATTTAGCCAAAGTCTGTGTGGACAACAATTAAACTAAAAAGGCACAAACTAAAATGACGGTGCTAACATTACTTCAGCAACTGTTCACTGTAAATTTGTAAGTGTAATCGGTTCTTATTTTATTAACAGTTGTCATTTTAATGAATATGGAGGATTGTAGCCTAGCCCTGGAAATAAATACAATAAAATATCTTCTTTTACCAGGAAATATTTGCAGCCTTGGCATCTCCTTGTAGGCTCTTCATGTGTATCGCTTTCTGGTGCCACTAGATGGCAGATTCATACAGGGAAAAGAGTCAAGGTGTTGAAATTGAATCTAAAACCACACCTCGTACTGTACCTCTGACACACTCTGACTACTAAAGTAATGTTTCCCAGCCCAGTCTTCCAATAACCACCAAACAGCCCACATGTTTGCCCTGCACCAGCTTCCAACACTCCTGATGCAAGTAGTCAGTATTCCTGACTGTATTTTGCTGAGTTCAGATCTGATCCAAAAGCAACATCACTATAACAAGGACTAAACTGATGCCTGTTGCCTAAAATTAAGAACATAATTCAAGTTCAGGGTTACATGAATTATGTGTACATACTGTATTTTTGATTGCATTTTCTGTATGATGTGTGAAATATCTTACTGAAATTAAGGCTTGACAGCACTAGTACTTAATGGTTTGAATTAACAGACATAATTATTCAGATGCATATTTTTCTCTCAGCAGGTCATGCTGTTTGTAATTGTAGAGTGATTTGTGGGTGGGCGTTACTAAAGCAGTTGTGGGCGTGGCGCACCTGTCCAGCATAAAGAGAAGCCTTACTGTGGAAAGCCAAAGTGTTCATAAGTATGTCACCTAAGCTTAGATCATTGTAGAGTCCCACTTAAAAAAAAAAAAAGAAAAAAAAAAAAAAAAGAAACTGAGATGATGCGGAATAAGTAGGTACAGGAAACCAGGATACAAGTGTGTGAAGATTTTTAATAATAAACATATACAAAAAGAATTTAATACTCAGGATAACACACTAAATAACTAGAAAGCCAGAAAGATTATCGATCCATCCTCTTGTCCTACACAGGGTTGTGGGGGAGCCTGGATCCTATCCCAGGAAACTTGTGGCCAAACTCCCAGGAAACTTGTGGCCTATCCAGGGGACACCCTGGATAGGGTGCCAACCCATCACAGGGCACAATTACACACACACATTCACACACTACAGACAATTTGGAAATGCCAATCAGCCTACAATGCCCGTCTTTGGACTGGAAACCCTCAAAGCACGGGGAGAGCTCCATGCACACAGGGCGGAGGCAGGATTCGAACCCCCAACCCTTGAGGTGCAAGACGGCCGTGCTAACCACTAAGCCGCCATGCAAGAAAGATTATGAGAGAATCAAAAACACTAAATAAGCTAGAGCACCCAGTGACTTATAAGCCATAAATATACACACATCAGGATTAAGTAAAGACAGGATACAGGCGACATAGATAATAGACCGAACCCACAAAGACAAATGAATTAAAAGGGGAGGAAAAAATTAAACCAAAACAATAATAGAAGCACATGGATAACTATGAACTATGAAAAGAGCACTCATGCTGGGATCTTTGATATGAGCTGAGAGGGGGAATTCATCACAATCACTGAACTTTAACCATCTTTGGCTCTGTAAAATTTTTTACATTTATAAATTAGCAAGCTGGGACACTCATAGAGAAAAAAAAGCAGCAAAAGTTCTCAACTGAACCAAAATCTTAACCAACACTACTAAAATGCCTCATGAAAGACATCATACAAAACTGCAGCAAATTTTGCCTTTTATAATTAACAATGTGTCCAAAATGTAGACTACAGTGTAGTGCACACAATAAACTTCACTCGAAACCAGCATGTAGAACACGTGATGTGATGATATAACTTCCACTTAAACAGGAAGTCAGAGCGGAACATATCAAGTGGCTCCTCCTCCTTTTTAAATAGCCAATAGTGTTTAGCTTACCTCACAGCCCCAATCCCAATATTGAACATCCCAATATCGGTGAAGGAATCATCGGAAAAATGTCTGTCATAAAGCCATGAGCTGGCACAAATACCTCCTTCTTCAAAGTAAATGAATTCAAGACAGTTCCTTTTTAACCAACTTACTTAATAATAATAATAATAATAATAATAATAATAATATTATTATTATTATTATTATCATCATCATTAATGACCCATGCTTGCTGATGTGATTTCTCTCCCTCAGCAACAGTGACTTCGACAAGGTGATTTTTATAAATTGTGGGCGGGACACTTTAGATTCTAGAGAGCATTCGATTGGACAGAAAATCTGACGAGAAGCTGAAGTGCAGAATGATGTCATCAGAATTGTTGATCCGTATCAGTGGTAGAGAGAGATTGCACATTTTGAATGCATATATCTTCTAAATGTGAATTTGGTCACTGTTCTGGAGCACACTAGCTCATAGAGCTAACATATTCATACTAAAAGCCAGAAAACGTCAAGTCTGATTTCAGGGGGACTTTAAAGTCTATCCTGCAAAGCTGTTTTGTTTGGGAACCTTTTGGCTTTCCACAGTGAAGTCCCGGCGCGCACGCGGAGAGGTTCTGTCCTTATAAGCGCGCGACCATCGGCTCAAAAACGGCTCGTCTTGGTTCATGTAGCTGAACTCTTTCAAGCAAGCTCGTGCAGGAACAGTTTTAAACGGAAATGTTTCCACTGCAGAACTGGTTTCTTTAGACAAACCGGATTACGGAAAGGAGATCCGTCTGAAGCGCAACCGGATCCGGGGCTGGTAATTTCAGCTTTATTCATTATTCACGCCGGGATCTCAGGTCTCTGTGTGTCCAGACAGGATCTTTGGTGTTTCTCTGACTATGGAGGAGGACAGCACTGTTCCGGATTTCAGGGACATCGAGGTGAAACTGGGTCGGAAAGTACCGGAGAGCTTGGCCCGGTCCATTACGCACAGAGCAAAACCATTAGAGTCCAGTAGAGCTCAGAGTCACTGCACCAGCTCTGAGCTTAAACAACTGGAGAGCAAGATGCTGTTCCTCAAACAGGAAATGGTGAGCTTTTTTTTCCTTTAATGCTTTCAGCAGTACACCTTCTCAAAAGATCTCATGCTTTAGAACCCAGGTTCTCAACCCAGTCCTGGATCTCTGACACCAAAACCAACAATAGCCATGCAGATATTATACCATGGTGTCCTGTGAACACTATGATTGCTCTGATCAGAATACACCTTTCTTTGTCACTGGAGTGGTTCCATTAATGGTACATTTGCTTTGTAGTGCACTTTTTAAATATTCCTCTAAATCCTAACTACAAGAATGATCCTTAAGGAGGTCCAATTATGTACCTTAAATCAACATACACTACGTTCACATGTACCATGTAAAAGATACACACTAGGAACAAAAGAAGAACCCTTGAAAGTACCACTTCAATGCCAAGGAAAGATACAGTTCCAGGCCCTGTATTTCCTCATATCTGAACCAGGGAACTGAATGTAGACCTTTTACCTGGTTCTAGCTACTGACTTGCATTTGATAGAAACAAGCCTTCTTTATTGTCGTATCCTGTCTCGATCAATAAAGCTAGAGTGTTTAACTTAAGTGCGGTTTTATGGTTCAGGTCAGTAAACACTACATGAAGAGCAGCATGCCCAGTTAAATGCGCACACGTACAAAACAAACTTCAGACAAAGTTCATCGCTAACAACAAGATCCGGATTGCCTCAGTACAGCTTACATGACGTGGGATTTTGTCCATCACGACCTGTGCAGATGTGAGTGCAAGTGCAAGGTTTGTAGGATGTTGACCTGTGATAACATCACGCTGTGCGTGCAGTCATAAGGAAGCCGGCGATTACGACTGCAGACTGTTTCCGTCTGCTTTCCTAATAATCCCAGGAACGTACAGTGATAATAAACGTCATGCCTTAAACACTCCCTAGGCAAACCAGTGTGGCCAACATATGGTTTTAAAGCTAAAGACTCGCACATGTGTGTGTGAACACTCACGTATAGTTCACTGACGACACTGTATGAGTCAAATATCTCTCCTTTTCATCAGCAGAAAATCAGATTAAGAAAGGGCTATTAGCACCTCATCCGAGCGCTGTTCACACGTTATTGTTCACACGTCTTGCCATTGACACAGTGTGAATGTCTGTGTGTTGTCTCGGGCCTTCATGTCTTAACAAGACGAGATCTACAGAAACCGTACCATAGCGTCGCCTTGCACTGGGAGCAGTAAAATATACTGAGCTTAAATCAGCTCCCTGTCTCCTAAAGGTTAAAGGGCACAGAGGAGTCACTGACTCCAGATGTATCCTTTGGTGCAAAAATGTCAATGTGAAGCTCCTCTTTTTTTTTGTTACTGTGTCCTAGTCTGCAGAACTGTGACAGATTTATATTTTGATTTATGAAAGCTTACTGGTTAATGCAATATTTGGTGGGTGTACTTATCGTTACCTTGACGACCATGATGGTGACAGTCATGAAAGTTTTCATATGGACAAAATCGTAAGAAAAGGTACAAGCACTAATCCCAGCGCTAACCCTAAATTTAACCTTTGTAAGAGCTATGTATCTTTGTACGTTTGTAACTTTTTAAGTCTCAGACCACGTAGTATAAGCTAATATTGGATATGGAAATCATATCAATTGTATTTGATGACAGTTATGCAACAAATCATAAATTTATTATCTAGCCCACCAAGTAAGTAAAATCTTCAGTGTTCTGCCCAGTCCCATGTTTTAGTTGCCCGGAAACCTAACTGAATAAGCTAAAAAGAGGTAGCAACCTTAATATAATAAGGTCGTTTTAACAGTTATGTAGTTACATGCATTAACACAGACTAAGAAAAACAAAATAGTAGCCTATATGTTTGTGTAGCGTATCATGTTTGCGCCCTCGACAAAAATTTTGGCTGAGATGTTTGTTTCAGTATTTTCTTTCGATATGTTTAACACTGAGGTAACTGCACGTTTTGCTAGCATGGGAGTTATATGCCAACTTTGTGCTGCACTTTATTTTGCTCTGTTTAGTCAGTGTTTCCATGTACCTGCATGTTAAAGATCCAGAAAAGATGCATCATATCAGCTATCATTTGTGCAGGCTAATCAATCCGCTGAAGTAAAAATAGTTTTACATATCGGCCGATGTGTGTAGCGCAGTGAGTGGTGGGGTTCGGAAATGTGCTAAAGTTACAGCATCGAGGCGTGTCGCTTCACCAGGTTCAATGTAAACATAGCTACATATTAAATGGAAACGTTTGTTTTGCAAATTTCAAACAAAAACAAAATACAAAGTCAAAAACAGCCTTTAATATGGTCCCCTATGGAAAATATTTGCCCTGTTCTGCTTTTGACAGACTGTACAGTTTGTACAGAGGAGCAGATGGTCAGGGTGTGAAATACTAAAGCTGGCTTTTCAGCCACCTTTTTTCAAAGGCATCCCGCCTTATCATCTTTTATTGTCATCTGTCTTTATGTGTGTTGTCTTTGGCCTTGGAACGGCTCCCGGACAGGACAGGCTCCTGCTATCAGACTTTACCCTAGTCATGGGTTGAGGGAAAAAAAAAAAAATGATACTAGATTTACTGTTGGTGCATGTGTGTGTGTGCATGACCTCAGCAACTGGCCAGGGGCTTGTCTAGTTGTCCTGCTCGTAAGTGTGAGTGATAACAGTGAGGGTCAAGGGGCCAGGTCTCAGATCAGTTGTTAAAAGCCAGCAGTAGCACAAGCAGCTGGTTCTCTATACACACACTCATGCATGCGCACCCCACCACCACCCCCCAACACACAAACGTACACGCGCACACACTGTTTTGAATGTATCCAGGAATGAGATCATCACATCCACTCAGCCAGAATAAATCCTGTGTGAATATTATGTCTCTTTAGCTCTATATATGGCAATAGAAATGTTTAGTGTGTTCAAAATTCACGTGTCTTACTTTGTTATTCATTGTTCACCTTGTTTTAGTGAACACATGTGGCTGCAGGCTGTGGAGCTCAAGCTACAGTTGGTTTCCACACACCACGGCTTAATCTTTAATCCAATCAGGGCTTTGTCGGTTGACCCCGAAGCGGGCTGTGGCTCTGGAGTAACAGCTGCCACCGTCCTTCTGCTCCAGTGTTTTATGGCACTGAATTTGAATGTTTTTTTACACATTAAAGAAGGAGTTTGACAACAAATTTGCACAATGTTCACCTTATGCCAAAGGTATTTGATTAGCCAAGACATGTTTGGTGGCTCATATTTCCTTTGGATATTGAGTCCCATCCAGGCAATAGTTTGGATCACTTTACTGTATCATACTTCATTTGCGTAAAGTCGAGAAAGCCTCACCTTGCACGTCTCTTGTAGCTCTGTCGCTGAAATCACGGCTCTGTGTGACACACCTACATAGAAAATGAATGGTCGCTTGTCGCTTTGTTGCTTGCTAGTGTGAACGCACCTTTATTCACTGATTGTGTGCTAGCCTAGCACTTCTAGCTATCTTACCGTTCTAGCTAGCTTACTGTTCTAGCTAGCTTATGAGTTAGTGAAGATCTATTGAACATTTTGTCTCAAACATTTCTTGAGAAAAACTTTTTTCTGACCTGTTCTAAATGTTTTTGTAACCTCAAATGAGTTCTCTCACCCATAGAAAGATGCTCCATGTTTATTTGTCGGTAGAGACTAAACAGAGATATGTATTTTTGTCATTTATCGTAGCTCAGATACCCGGCAGACAAAACAGTCCTTGATCCTGACTTTGTATATGCGCCCTTGACGAAGACAAAGTCTTTGTTATCTGTGTAATACAGCTTGTGTTGTCTCTCACGCACCTTCGTTTTCGTTCCCCGTGTTTTGAAATGTGAGGCGATGGAACGCTGTACTCGTTGAATTAAAATGTCACTGAGGAGATCATTATGACCTGCTTAGCAATGCTATTTTAAAAACAACGCATGAACTTTAAGCTAATTTCATCAAGCTACTCAACTTATTTGATCGTATACAGTGGTAAACCTATAGAGAACTATAAAAGCAAAACAAAATGTATTAAAAACAGCCTTGAGGTGTTTGGTATTGTATTTTTCACTACCATGGTAGAGTAAAAAAAAGAATCCCACTGTTTTTTCTATCCTAACAAGAGATCTGGGGAAGATCTTAGTTGGCTGATGAACATCTGTCATACTGTGTTATATTTAGTCAAATTATTGTGGTGACTAAGTGTAACCATATCGCCCTGCCTTGACACGTATCGTCTGAGGACACGAACAGCCTTGATTTATTTTACAGCCTTCAAGCATGTGCTAATGTCATTGGTCATGGTGTGTCATGAACCAATAGCAGGTCATGATATTGGTTACACATGTGCTAATAATTTCAGCATGTGTTGCGGACACTCAGAAAGCTTCTTTCACCTGTTGAAAAGAACATTAGAAGTATTGTTTCACTCTCTACTGGGGAATTTGGTGCAATGGTTTCCATTATATGTTTGGGGTTTTTTTTCCCCTTCCCAACAGGATTTATTGGTTTTAATGGTTTCCAATATAACTGTAGTTTCTTTCTATTCCCAGGAATGGTATTTATATATCAGTGCTTCTCTCTTTTCTTGAGGAAAGCCTAAACTTCATCTGCAAATATCGCAATAATCTCTTAGTTACAATGAATCACCACCGTGTTACCACAAAATCACCATCAGAGACCATTTGAATTCCAATCAAACACACATAGAATCAGTTCAACCATTAGGATGTGTTATGCTATGTTATAATCTCAACCAAATCACAAAATACCATTAGGAACCACACCAAACATTACAAATCCACTCCACCATGAACCCACAAGAAAACCAATGGTGTTCATGAGGTTGTTTTTTTTTCCTCTTCCTTCTTTTTGCAGCAGGGTGCTCATTGGAGGGACCGTATGCTAAGGTTTCTTTTGTCCTTTGTGAAAGACGAAAGGGGCAAACTCCGGTCAGCACATAAACCATCTCAGGGCATACTAAACACAGACCCATAAACCCTAAGACCCTTAGAAATAGTGGCTATTACCATACAGTGGTAATAGCATATAATTTGCCATCAGTCCACAGCTTTTTAGCTTGCAACCACTAGCTCTTGTCTCTGTATTATCTCCCCCATTGATCTCCATGTGCACAAAATTCCACAGTGGCTATGTGGCGAGTCAGTGATCTCATAAAGCCAGGACGTAGTCACAGTGCAAACACTAGCCATATTATTGGGCTGTGGCAGCCAACTTGTGAGAGAGCCTCTGTGTTTAACCCCAGCTGGCAAAGCGACTATTATCATAGCACTAGATGAATACTAGGACAGTACTAATTCTAATACTTAGTGTGCATGGTTCTGTATCAAGTGTGCTGTTTTTGTGTTTGTCACTATTGTAAATGTCGTTCGTGTTGTTCCTGTGAAGCTTTTTCTGCCACTGGCTGTTTTGCTTGGATCAGATGTGCTGTAGTTTGCATCCCATTTGGATCCTTATGTCACAGCTGAGTGCGCCCTGCAGCTGGAGAGCTGAAGCCATTGCTTTGTGTGTCTTTAGCTTACATGTCAATACAGCAGTGATGAAGTGCTGCATTTCTGCTTTTAAAAGCAGAGTATAGCTCAAGGGCAGGGTCTTTTCAGTAAATGGGGCTGAAACTCAGTATGATGATATGAAGGCCTGCTTTAGGTCAACTGAATTTCTAAAACTTAAAACCATTTCTATATACTGATCATATCCCATTCTACAATTCTCATGCTGTGACTAGGTAATGGTTGAGGATTGCTGAATAATACTTCAGAATAATGCTTTAGCTAGCTAGTACTAACTTGTTAATGTTTATATGGAGAAGGTTAAGGCAAAGTGACAGTGAAAACAAAATAAAACCAAGGAATCAAGGACGTCAACATTTACCTCAGATGTGTTGGAAAATTACTAAGAAAAGGCTGAAAGTTTGACTAAAACTATATTGCCATATTAAGAAACAAAATTTTGCCACAATTCATATTTATCAGTAACTTTTATAAGTACCACAAGAGTAGTCGATTCATACAGAAAGCATTAAATTAGCACATAGCCATTAAGTATTTACAGTTATATGGAAGTAAAGGTGTTTTCAATGGAAAAAGACAAAAATCACAAACATCAACACTTCCTTCAGACGTGTAGGGAAATTTTTGTCTCCTGAGGTAGTGAGTAATACAACAATAGACTGTTTATCTGGAATCATCTTGTAAAGATAAAGTTAAACACAATGTCATGTGAACGGAGCATGCGAATTAATTTGATGTCACAACAACAACGAAGCTACTTTGAGGTGGTTTCGCTCCATACCGCTCTGACTATTTCAGCTAAACAGAGAAATGTAGAGCTTTGATACTGGCATATTTTTGCTTTAGACAATACTGTGTAATACAGTTGTTAATTTTTCAGTATTTAACACTAAGTCAAACCTTAAGTTAGCTAGCTAGCAATAGATAGGATGTTAAACAATGTAGCTTGTGTAGAATTGTGTTACGACATATAAATTACAACGGTATACCAAGTATTTAACTCTCCCTTTTTTTTTTTTTTTTTTTTTTTTTTTTTTTTAAAGAGTACATTGTTGATAGATTTACATGGTGAGGGGTGGTAATATAATTATTACCACTGTAGCTCAGGACTTTTAGTCCCGACTGAATTTTTTTCACAGCCCGCACATTCCTGTGTCCCGAAAGATCGCACAGTGCTTTAGCTACTATAAACGGACCTGTACAAATCACCTCTGGTAATATATAGCCCTTCTGAATAGGCATGTTGGTTTAAAAAATCCACTAATGTTGTGCTTTTTCTTCGGTATGACATATCAGAGACTTATCAGGAAGTGCTCTTGTCTTTCATCTTCAGTCAAAACAAAAACGAAACCAAGTAGTAGCCGAGTTTAAAATGCTGAACCGTAAAATATAGATAATATTTAAAAGGACTTGTCAGTGTACACTTCTGAGGAAAATTCTCAAGTTACGAGAATAGATATACTCTATATGTCATGGGCTTTTTTCCCCCACCCAACAAGAACTCGAAAATCCAGATTTGCTCCTGGGAGTTTCTGAATTTCCAAACAGAACAGCTTTTCACACTTATTGTACCTTGTTTTTGCTTTCCTAATATGCTAGTTAGTGCTGTTGCTACCTCACCATTATCTACCCAGAAGTATCTCATTTGTTACAAAATATTGAATTTGTTCTATAAAATTGTAATATTACCCTAAGAAATTTTCACAAGGTAGTCAAATGTAATTAAAGAACAAGTCCTTAATAAAAAAATATAACATTAGACTTAATATATGGTCTATCTTCATAGATAAATAAAAGCAACATGGATTGAACTTGGAATCAAAGAAATTTGAATCATGTAATGATTGTGTGATCTAATACTTTTCCCCCCAAACACAGGCCCATCTCCGTGCTATCGACGTCAAACTGATGCAACAGCTCCTTTCCATCAACGAAGGCATCGAGTCCATCCGCTGGGTGATGGAGGAGCGAGGGGGTGTGGCCAGCCGGGAGAGCAGCTTAAACGGAAGCCTGTACAGCCTCTCAGACAGCCAGGACGCGTCTCCTCACGGGAGCTTCAGCAGCCTCCAAGACGGGATGGACGAACTGGACGGAATTTCAGTCGGCAGTTACCTGGACACGCTAGGGGAGGACTTGGAACATTCATCCCCAGCCAACCAATCAGATAGCTTCAATGACCAGTCCATCATCGGGGACGAGACATTCAGTAAATCTCCACTTCGACCCAGAGTGGACTCGGACGAGTACTACTGTTTCGGATAACGCTAACCTACACTGCAAAGGATTATGGGGCATTTTAAGCTGCTGGTCCTGAATCAGTTGGTCATTTTAATGAATGATTGAAAGTGTTCAGTCAGGAGTAACAGCTGGGGGGAAGTGTAGGTAGTTCAAGCTAAACGTTAACTATTAGCTGTTAGCATGTTCTGCTACTGCTGATACAGAAATGTCACTGTGATTCTGTTCATGGGTCACCAGGTTTTAATTGGCTGACCTAAAGTTTCTAAGTGAATTAAAGATCCAGATCACTGCTATACAGCAGGAGTTTCTACATGTCTCTTCCTTCTAACGCACAACATTTCCAGGGAATAAAGTTTTATGTTGTGCACTAAGTTCTTCATTATTCAAAAACCTTTCATGTCTTATTTTATTTCTCTGTAATTAGTCCAAATATGCGTCAGGGTTTAGGTCCAAGGATTAACCCTGCTAGCTTTCCCCCAGCAAGTGTTACTGACATAGACATTATGTAAAAAGGGACCCAAGAGGACATTTTCTACACTGAAACCAAAATTTCGCTGACCACAAAGTGCAACTAAATATGCGTTAACAAATGCTCGAATGTTAGCACATATTAGCATAACACCTGCTGTAACGCGAGTTACTGCACAGAATGGTGAAGTTCTCAAGTTACGCAGATGTGAATAGTAAATAAAATCTTCACAAATGCCTTTCGGATTAGTACGTAGCATTAATGTGCAGCTAATGTCCGTCTTATACAGTGTACGTCACATTGCTGCACTTTCTGGTCAGTGAAGCTTTGAAAAAAATGTGGATTTTGAAGTGCAATTTCTGCAAATATGCCAAACTTTCCAAAGACAAATATTTTTCTCCTAGTTAAAAAGTTAAAGACTGAATTTTTGTCCCTGCCACTGTCAAACCTTGTGTGTATTTTAATTACTTATTGAAATGTTAACACTGTTTTTTTTTTTTTAAAGAGGACTTTTGAAACTTCCTTGTCCACATTTTAACTTTTTTTTTTTTGTACTGTGTACTCTATGAGCAGCCCACTAAAGACATAACAAAATCGTGTGGTTAATTTCGAACCTGGACTCACGTGTGTCTGTGTGTGAGTGTTGTGTGAGATTTTATACATTTCTGTTGTACTGTACAATATCCAAATCAGTTGTTCCTAATTTATTACTGTACTGTTTTTAAATTGTATTTTGTGGTGAAAACGTTATAATATATTGTTTCATGAGGCTTTTTTGGATCCATGTGTGTTTTTAAAAGCTCCTTTATCTTTAGTATTAGGGATGGGGATGGACATTTATTCATTTAAATACTTTTATCCAGTGTGACTGAATTTAATGAGCCGTGTTGAATCAAGAAAAAAAAAACATAGCCTTGGCAGTAGTTTTCCATTGTCTGAATTTGAGAACCCGAGCCTCCTCTGTCAATTTAAGTTTAAGGAGTGATAAATAATGTGGGGAAATATCTCACTTTATCCTTTTTTACCTTCTCCATCTTGAGCTCTAATCCAGTACTGAGTGCCATTAAATTCATTACATAATTAAAAATCCATCACTACACAAATTAGCTAAATGTACAGTTTCATTTGCAATGTTAAAACCCTGTTTTTAATTTCCATATGAAGTCAGTTCCCTGGGCTTCTAGCTCGGACAAATCTGTTTTTATGCACTTGGCGCATAATAGAGTTTGCAGGTAAGCGACTGGGGTTCATACACACTTCCGTGTTCAACCTTGGCGAAGACGACTCCCAAAAGCATTACTGGATGATGAACACAGATGGATGGATCCTGCATTTGCCTTTGTGCATTGGTTACATTGTGCTGTCACATCTGTTATTCCTATCAGAGCTGTGTATTTACTGTATTTTTGAGACGACCCACATTCATAGTCAAATCTGGACGCAATGCCGATGTTCCTCAATGTGTTTAGATAGCAGACAATGCTAAGTGTAATTAAAGTGTAACTGTAGTCTTTTCTTAGTACAACACATCTGAGGAAAAGGTTAATATTCCTAACAGCCCCATCTTGTTTTGACAAACACTGTGCCTTTACATTGTCCTTATACATGCTAAACAACAAGCAAAACTGTTAGCTACAGTCTCATTACAGCATGGCTAGGTGAAACAAAATAAAAGAAGGCCTTATTAAAAATAAATTAACAGAATTTGTGGTGTGTCCACCTGAGCTTCCACGAGAGTGGAGCATCTCACACTAACGATCAAGAGGTTAAAGTTGAAAGAACACGGTTGCTAGCCAGCTGGAAAACATGGCTGCCAAAAGACTCCTTGCTGTTATTTGGCTGGAAACACGGCTAACAATATAGCTAGCTAGTATGTAGCTATGCAAGCAATGCAAAGACATAGGAACAGTAGAAATGAAACAGAATAATGAATAATATCAACATTTCCCTCAGATATGTTGGTAGATTATTAAAAGAATTATTAAAAGACACCATTTGAGTACAATTATAGTAAAGCAAAACCAGCTTTACAAGGGTTCTGTGATACTGAGGAATGTCAACATTACCTCACAACCTGGGAATTGCTTCTCTAGGTCTCAACTTCTAAAAAACAATACCACAGAAATGTGGTATTAATGTGGAATTTCTTTTCAATGAATGTGTTTAATATTACAATGACAATATGTAGTAATGAAAAAGGACACTGAACCATAGTTGAGTGACTCAAGAATTATTAAGAGTAAAGACGTGTTATTTAACAATTTAGCTAACACATAGCTGTTAATGGATAATGTACAGTCATAGTAGTGTTGGAAACAGTATAAAACTGTCAGGAATGTCAACATTTACCTCAGATTTGTTGGTCTATTACTACGAAAATGCTCCATATGACTAAAATTAGACAAATTAGCATTAACTGCTACATCAAATGCCCATGTCCAGTATGGTTTCTGCTATACTGATAATGTTCAGCGTTCTCACAACTCATCAGACACACATTAACTTGGGTGAAATTGTCGTGAACTTGTCTGACTTGACTTGAACTTGTCTGATAAATAAATATGTTTTATATTACAGTGTGTTTACGTGCACTCAGCACTGATGGGTTTGCAGATAATTCACTCCTCGTGAGAACAGGGACAATGAACAAAAGTTGAGTGATTAAAAGTGTCTCAAGACTTGTTAACAGTAAAGCCCTAATCAACAAGCTCACAAAGGGTTTGATAATTAGTTTATAGATTTAATGAGCAGTTTGGCATTCTTTTTTTGTTCTCAGGGAGTAACCTCTGTAGAAAAAGAAACATTTCACCTTCTCGGTCATTCAGTTCTTGTGGTCTTGAGAACTGGTTTGTCTGGTTGGGCAAATGTCCTTGAGTTTAAATTCCACTGCAGGCTACTTATTCACTAACGATGCTAAGAATTAGTTTACTTTCCATGGGTGGGATCACAGGCTTGCCTTTCGTATGTGTCCTTGCCGATCACACCTTTTAAAATCCCCACTTTACACCTTAGTTTTTGGGAAATTTACCCCTTCACACATTGAGCACTGTCGCCACTCCTTTAATATCGTCAATAGTGTCAAGATTACTCTGGATTAAAGCAAAAGTGAACTCCGTGAACATGCTTTGCTGATTTGGCAAAACAAGGTTCCAGTTGCAAGCACTAACATGTCAATACAAGGGCACACTGCTAGTTTTGTATTGTATGTAGCTTCATGCTTCTGTCGTCACCCAGCTTTTGTGTACACATGAAAAGCTGTTACCTCTTCACTTTCTCCATTTATTTGTTCTCGACTACATTGCACTATAATTCAGCTAGGTAATGAACCTTCTCCAGGATTCCGATGATGTGTTTTAATGGCTTGCATGGGATTATACAGTTTGAATATAGTGTCTACTTATTATAGTTTTTTTCTTGAAATTCTGACCCACATCATACTGCTACACTTTTTACTGATATTTTATTTTTTTCTGTTTGTAAAGTGTCATTCCAGACCCATATTTTTTTTTATTATATTTTTTCAATTACCTATGATGTGTTGATGTACGTTTTTGATTTTCGGATTTAGGTTAGTGTCACACTAACTGTATTGTTGTTTTACTACATTTAAGGGCAAAATGCTGTAATTCCTGGAATATCACGCCTACCATAAAAATACTAACAAATTAGCATTAACAATTATATATACAGTTGTTTGATATAGTATAGGAAATTTGATATTTGATAATGTGTGTTCCGAGTCAGTACGTCACCCTAATAAACACCTTTGATCCAGGGGGAACTTTTGTGATTATCTTCTCAGACTTGTGCAGCATCGTATGGAAATGCAACCTGACTGCAATTCTGGTTTGCATAACAAGGCTTTCATATTCTGCATAAGAAAGACCAGAGGGCAAAACCCTCTGTCCCAATATCAGAGCCATGAGAAACAGACATTTATTCATCTGGATTAAACATAATTACTCTCTCAGGGGCCGGATAATCACAGAGAGAAAGAGAATCTCCAAAGGGATCCATTAGCAAATTAGACCCAAATAGTGCAGACTGGGGAAACCTATACCAGGTAAAACTGTGTGAACCTGTCAGTGTTGGGGGTTGGAGGACACAGTAAGGATGGGGATACGCGTTACGACAGCACATCAAAAAGACTTCTGATCTCACACAGAGAGAGAGAGAGAGAGACATTACAGAAGCAAAGTAGGCGCCATGGAAAGCGGGATTGTTCACGCAAGCAGAGACCCAACAATACAGACCCCTTTGTACGACCATGTACATATTTAACTTCCCCCTCTACATAAAGCTATGCATTATACTCCTTTAGAGTTAAGCCTGCAAAGGATGCTTTGCCTCAAGCAGTATTTTCCCTGAAAGAAAGCATATTCATCTAAACTCAATGAAAGAACTGGTAGCTGGCATAAAAAAAAATGCTTTTTTTAATTGAGTGTGACTGTGCACTGACATGCACACTATACCCACTGCTTCTTCAGCACTTGGTTTTATATTCCCTCTGTAAAGCAAATATAATGGTCAAAGTGTGGGAAGGTCTGGAAAATGTATCCTATGGCCATGCCAGTAATATCAGGTTTACCATCCAGAAAAGAATCTGAGTCACGACTGGGGTCATTTAGAAGAGAATCCCAATATCATACCCCTGCCTTGAAGGAAACCTCATTGCTGTCATTAATTACGATCCAAAACGTGCGCCGCTGGAAAATGCGCTGCGATCCTGTGAGTTTAGAGGAAAATATGCCACTCCGTCTGCATTTATGCCTCTCGGGTGGAAAATTACTCCACCAAATAGATTCCATGACCAAGGCTCATTACTTACTGCTGCTATAATATGACATTTTGTGTAGAAAATCTTTGCTCGTACAGTCATCTTTGGGAGGACAAACAATAAAAGTCATGTCTAGGTAGTGTTTTAGAACATAAGCCATATTAAGTGTTTATTTTAACAAGATTGATTTGTTCTTTTGGAACAATGCATAAGTGAATTGGGCAAACAAATCAAAAGTTATACTTGATCTATATCTATACCTTGATCATGAGCTACAACACAAAGGAAGGAAAACGCATGTGCAAGTGTTTGACCAAATGTCTGATTCTCTTAATTGCTACAGTTCTCATTAGCAAATCAAACCTTTGAGTTTTATTAGTATCACCGATTCTGACTTCTTCCCTTTTTTCTGCTATTCATTACTGAATAAGAAAAAATCATGACAGTGTGCTGTCATACAAAAAATAATCAACAAATGTGTAGTTGTGTCACTGTTACCTCTCCTAAGTTTATTTTAAGTCATAGGAAAATAATCATTGATGGGATGTTGCGATGAAGCCCGAAGCAAAGCCACACTGAAGTTGATTATTTTTAAATAGCAGCACGTCCCAAAGTGTTTTATTCCTCTTACACCACAGCAATTTGCCAACAATTAAGCTTTTTAACTACTCAAAGAACATCATACATTTTATTCATTTATAGTTACATTTATTGTTGTGTAACTATTATAGAAAATTAATCAACACCGTCTGACCAATCACCATCAAGCACTCAGCAGCTCTGTGGTATAAAAAGAAATGCTAATCATGTTTTATAAATCGTTAAAGCAATAAATAACCTGACGTAGATGACTAGCCAAGGCATGCTGTATAAGGCTAATGCAAAGTCTGCCTTTACGTTTCCACAAATACATGCATGCATGCTTTAAATATCTGCTTGACAACTTGGCCATGTGGTTTAGGATGCTTCAATCTTTATAAATATGAACAAAACTTCACCAGATATTGCAGATAGTTACATTTGCCAGTTTGGTTTAAAACCACTCACTAGATTGAGTCTCCTAAAGTTTGGAACTGGAAATGCATTGGAAATTGGAAAGCAATGCATAAAATATACTAAAAAAAAATAAATACAGTTTATTTAAAAAAATAGATTATGCAGGTTAACAGTGTCAACTGGAGTAAGTGCAGTATATGCAGATTTGGACTTGTATTGATGGAAGGAAATTTTGGGCGAGATAGACTTTCATTATTTAGTCGCTACAATAGAAAAAAACTTGAAAGGTTAGAAGTTGTAGCTTTTCCTGTGACTTCTATCTATGATTATATTTTATATTATATTACGTGATTACGTAACTTCAGCTTGGCAGCATCAAGCAGCGATACAGCTTAATGGTTTTTACCAAAGGTTTTATTGCAATTTTATATGTGGATGCAAGTTTAAATGCAGAGGCAACAAACTAATTAGAGAAAAAATGCCTAAGGGAGAAAGAGTAGGCAGGATAGCAGGGAGGGACTTACAAGCTAGAGCAAGCTGTGCGTAGGAAGTGCGCATCATAGCCATGGGACTACGGGAAGACGAAGTTTACACGAGACATCAACTCTGTTGAATAGTCATTTCACAACATTGCCATTTCATTATCAGAAATCAGATAATCATTTTGTGTGCATGTAAACACACTCATGGACCCTGACTCACTGACTTGGTAACATTGCATAATTAATAGGTAACTATAGCAGGCTTGGATGTGTATGATATATACATACACTGAGTAATTCATTCCTCCTTAGTCCCTACGCAGTTACTTCTATCCAGACAACCCCACTATCCAGATAATCAAGTTATTCAATCAAGTTATCTGATATCTTTCTTTTCATCACCATATACAGAAGAGTTGCAGCACCAGAGACTTTGGTGGGGCAGGATGACATCATTAACAGATAGATTGAGAGACTATGACACTTGACTTGTGCTATAGGCTAAGTCAAGTAACTGAGAGTGTGTGCTTGATGCAGCAGACGTCTTACACCAGCCCATAAAAGGTGAGTATTGGAAAAGGGAGACACATTTTTCTTCTTTTTCCCAGCTTTTGCTTGGGAAACAAGCTCACCATAGTGCACACGCATTTCTGATGTACAGACATAATTCAGTCTGTATGTACCCTCTTTTTCTCTCCCAATCTCTGGAATATATTGCTTCTTACAATAGAAATGGTTCTGTACATTATAGACACACTGTCTGCATTTACACTTTGTTTGTGGAAATGTATCAGATTAAATTCAGATTATTTTTTGTAAAACACACTGAAAAAAATTCATGGATTAACATATTTAAATTAAGGACAGAGTTTCCTTAATTTAAGTATGTAGCTTTAACATTATATTAATATGTTCATGTTACTACAATAAATTAAGTTTGTAAATGTACATATTACATAAGCCTCCCATTTAACTATCTACTTTTTTTTAACTTACGTATTTTACTTAAGTGGAAATTCTGCCCTTAATTTAAATACGCTGATCTATGATTTTTGTTTCAGTGCAAGATCTTGGTGCCTGCAGAGTTTTTGTAAAAGTTTGTGGACACCTGACCATCACACCCATGTGGTTCTTCCCCAAACTGTTGCCACAAAGTTGGAAGCAGACAATTGTCTAGAATGTCTTTGTATGCTGTAGCTTTACAATTTCCTTCACTAAAACTAAGGAGCCCAAACATGCCCCAGCATGACAATACCCCTGTGCACAAAGCGAGCTCCATGAAGACTTGGTGTGTTAAGGTTGGAGTGGAAGAACACGAGTGTCCTGCACAGAGCCCTGACCTCAACCCCACTGAACACCTTTAGGGTAAATTGGAACACAGACTGCACCCCAGGCGTCCTCGCCCAACATCAGTGCCTGAACTCACTAATGCTCTTGTGGCTGAATGAGAAAAAATCCCCACAGCCACTCTCCAAAATCTAGTGGAAAGACTTCCCAGAAAAGTGGAGGTTACGTGTGTGTGTGTATATATATATATATATATATATATATATATATATATATATATATATATATATATATATATATTTATATATATATATATATATATAGCACATGTACGCATGTGTGAGGTCATAGGTGTGATGGTCAAGTGTCCACAAACTTTTGGCCATTTAGTGTATATGGTTGGGCTCTGCAGCACCTGCCCCTATGCATGAGCCACCACTGCTAAACAGAAGATTTTGACAAAATTCAGCTACAGCATCATTCAACAGATTTCCCCAGGCCACCACTCATATTTCATTTAAGCACTTTTCTGTACTTTTTCCACCTTGGATGCGCATTATTGGAAGTGTTGCAGTCATTAGATTATTTTGGACATTACTGTGGAACATATTTGCTTGTGAAGGTCCCTGAGGTTGATGTTGAACAAATTAAGCATATAATAAAATCACATTTTGCTGGCTTTTACTTGACATGAAAATCCTGCGCCAGTCTCATCCCAATTCTGTTACAATTAGAAACACAATGAGCACGGGTGGAAAAGACAGTAGCTAAAAATAATGAAGATAAATAAAAAAGACAGATGCTCTCTTTGCTTCGGCCCAAATATTTGGAATCAGATAGAGTATCACCATTAAAGGGCTTCCAGTGTCACTGTGTGGTAAATATTTACAGTGGGATGGAAGGAACGTAGATGTTAAATGGAGGCCCGGAGCTGTGCGAAATGAAGTGCCTTATACGCACAGGCTGCTTAAGATTTGTCATTCAGGGCGAGGTTATTTTTACCCATAAAAAAAATAAGCAGGCCCCAGCATGTAGCTGGTGTCTTAGTAGCGAGCTGTCATTTCCCATAAGGCATTGCTCTGTGTTTGGAATACTGAGAACAGGAAGTGATTGTGGTCGCCGTGGTTATGGGAGAGAGAAGGCGATACCACTCCAGAACATGCCATTCAAATGTGTATTATTTTTATTAGGGGTTTTACCCAGAATACTTTCTAAATGAGATGTTCAAATTATAGATTGTGACAAAAATGTTGCGTTTCATCATCTAAAGGTATTTACAGTGCTGGCACAGGCTAACATTACATCAGCAAAGAATTCTGGGAATTTTCCCTAAAATTTGCTACAAAATGTAATTCAGGGAAAAACTCAAATAATGAATAATAACTGAGAAAAGAACAGTTTGAACCCTTTAAATCTCTCTCTCTTTCACACACACATTCTTCCTCCCCATCTTTGTCTATCTCCCTTTATTTCCCTCCTCTCTCTCCCAATTTCCTTCTCCCTATCTCTGTATTTCTCTCCCTTTATTTCTGTCTCCCCCTTGTTTCTCTTGCTCCCACTCTTCCTTTCCCTCCCCCTCACTCCTCCTCTCTTTCTTTCCCTCTTTCTCTTTCCTTCTCTCACCATTTCTCCCCCTTCTTTGTCCCTCTCCTTCTCTTTCCATTTCTTTCCGCTTGCCTCTTTCCTCCTCCTCTCTCTCTCTTTCTTCCTGTCTCTTTCTCCATCTCTCTCCCTCTTTTGCTCTCTCTTTCTCCCTCTGCTTTTCCATTTCTCTCTGTCTTTCTCTATTACCCTCTCTCTCTCTCTCTGTATAAATCATTCCTTCTTGCTTTTCTGGCTCCTGTAATGACACACTTGGCATCCAGCTCTAGATCAAAAAAAGCCTGTTTGGATGACAGTACTGTCATTACAGTAGAGAATGACTTTCTCGATGCAGCTGTGTTGCTCATTTCCAGCAGACAGACATCATAATTAAAGAACAAAGTCTGGACAGGAAACAAGTCAGAGTTGTCAGTTGTGGAGCCTTGTTAATTAATTAAGAGGTTTATATTTAGGCTGGTGTAATCCTTTAAACTCTCATCTTATTTGTCAGTGATTCATCCGAAAGCATACTATTTGGTAAGTACTGTAAATTATTCAGTAACTACAGTGGAAAACGTCTGGAGCTCATGACGGGTCCTGAGCGTACACTAAATCCCTAATATTTAATCCACAATAAGCCTATTCCGACATGTTTTTATGAATCCATAAAAACATAAAAACAGAAGGCCAGGAAATGTGACTATGGATGATGAGGTGTGAGAGAGTAAACAAGTCCAACATTTTCAAATATGCTTGATATTTAATACTGAAAACCTACATAGGTTTATATGGTGTGAGATGAACAGTAAAGTGCTTGGAACCATAATACAGAATTCAGTCATAAAAATACTACCCTAGTTATCTGGGCATATAAAGGCAAAAACAAGTCCAGCAAGAGTCCATCACGTGGTATGTCCTGCTTCATTTTGATTGTGTCACATGATGCCAAGATTGAGCTGAGTCCGATTCAGATTTGTGAATTGGCCTTCAGACAAAAGAGTTCATTTTTGTGCCTGCAGTATGTATCTTTTACCTTGGAAAGTAAAAGTACTAGGGTTAGGGCATGATGAGAGACCATATTTTGTTAATAACTCAACTGGCTTTATCTTCACTCAGTCAAACCGCAGCTTCCAAACACTTCCAAACCCTTATCTCTGCTGGAGTTTTTAGATTAAACATTTAAAGAAACAGCAAGGGAGAGAAAGAAAACCACATGCCCATGATCCACATGCCAAAGCCTGACCCCTGCTAACACGTGCTGTATTATTCATTAGACATAAAAGTGATAAGACTCAGGCGCTCAAACTCCACTGACTGCTTTAACAACGAGAGATAGAACGAGATAGGTACAGGTGAGACCTAAAGAGATTTGCCTTATCTTGATATACTAAGCCTTTGTTCACATAGAAATGTGCCATGATTATTCAGACAGGAACACAAGTATGAGTTCACGAAACAGAGCGAGACAGGCGAAACTCAGATTTCATCAAGTCAATATATTTTACATAACAGCAATGTCCAGTATTAGGTGCATACAACAAACTGGGGGTGGCATATCCCATGTTTATTGCTGTTATCACTGTAGGTACTTGAGTTACAAAAGGTTTTTGCCTGACCTGCTCATTTAAGAAATTTCTTATGCAAAGAAGTACTGAATGCTGATTGACAGGAAAAGAAACATGAATTCTGATTTAAATGGATAAACTGAGTCACAAAGCCAGCATGGCTTGAACCCAACTGTAATGAATGGATCAGACTTTGTGTTTTATTTTTCCATTTTATTTTTGTTCAGATTGTTTTTCCTGCTCAAGTAGGATATGCCCAAAAAAAAATCTGACTTGACCCATCTGTCTGAACATGGCCAAGGGCTTACAGCGGTTAATGTATGAGATATGTAATGGTGTGTGTTACAAATAAGGTAACAAATTAGTTTTGGTCTGGAGGCTATGATGATTCAACAGGTTAAAAGGTGAGTACCTGATTGTCCAGTTCCGACAAGTAATATCACTAGCTTGTCAAGACGGGAAATTCAGGAACTCTAGTTCCAGAATTCCAGACTTAACATGGATCTACAGCACCATCTACAAAACAGACGATTGAAAGAACTCAAGCTTATATAGACTACCCTTGTTCTAAATTCAAATCAATCAATTAAACGTTTATATCTATAAAGACATTTTTAGAAATATTTTAATATTTCATGCACAAGGTGTCTACATGTAAACTTTCATTGTCCATATATGAGCAACTTGACTTCGCAAAATGTACTATTTCCTTGATTTTTGAATGTCTAATTTTATCAAAATATAGAGTGCCACTAAGAGCCACTCCCCTTGACTCTACTTTTACTTTTATGGAAAATATTCTGGTAAAAACATTGACAACATTTAAATGGGTATTTATTCCTTCCCTTTAATTTGAAGTACAAAGCTCTATCTGGTCTAGAGATAAACTGTACATAAATACCTTTTCTGAGGACCAATTCTATGTATGTTATTCTTTCAAACAATGTAAAAGGCCTCATATATACCCACTGCTTCATCACTTCCATTTATTTAGCCTTGGCGCTTGGGCCCCATTATATCGCTTTTTCACATTTCTACATCATTTTTGACATATTTTCAGAACATTTTAATAAAGGTTTCCATACACAAAGTTTAAAATTGCACTAACTGTACAGAGGTCTTTGGGAACCAAACATCAATGTATTTCTCTCTGGATGCAGAAGTCTGTTTTCATTTAGCACAATTTCTAGACATGGAGACAGGTCCATAAGTATTTGGACAGTGACAATTTTCGTTATTCTGCCTCTGTATACCACCACAATGGATTTGAAATGAAGCAATCAAGATATGATTGAAGTGTAGACTTTCAGATTTAGTCCCTCCATTTTCACAGGCTCAAAAGTAATTGGACAATTGACTCATAAGCAGTTTAATGGCCCGATGTGGCCTGTTTCCTCCTTATTTCACGGCAATTTAAGGAGATAAAAGGTCTGGAGTTGATTCCAAGCATTGAACTTGCATTTGGTAGCTGTTCATGGGAATTCTCACTATGAGGTCCAAAGAGGTTTCGATGCAAGTGAAAGAAGCCATCACTGAAAAAACAAACAGACCTATCAGGGAGATAGCAGAAACTTTAGGAGTGGCCAAATCAACAAATTGGTAGATTCTTAAAAAGAAGGAATGCACTGGTGAGCTCAGCAACACCAAAAGGACCGGAAGACCATGGAAGACAACTAAATTGGATGATTGCAGATTTCCCTCCTTGGTGAAGAAAAGCCCCTTCACAACTCTTAAAAAAGCCTGACTAGTTCTGATGCAAGATTAACTTGTACCAAAATGATAGGAAGAGAAGGAAGGGCTCATGATCCAAAGCATACCACATCACCTGTCAAACATGTGGAGGCAGTGTTATGGCCTGGGCATAAATAGCTACCAATGGAACTGGGTCACTGGTGTTTATTGATGATGTGACTGCTGATAGAAGTAGCTGGATGAATGATGAACTGTATAGAGCTATACTTTCTGCTCAGATTCAGTCAAACGCTGCAGAACTGATAGGACAGAGCTTCACAGTACAGCTGGATAATGACCCAAAACGTACCGTGAAAGCAACCCAAGAGCTTGGAAATGGAATGTTCTTAAATGGCCGAGTCAGTCACCTGACCTCAACCCAATAGAGCATGCTCTTCACTTACTGAAGACAAAACTGAAGGCAGAAAGACCCACAAACAAGCAGCAACTGAAAACGGCTGCAGTAAAGGCCTGGCAAAGCATCTCAAGGGAAGAAACTCAGCATTTGGTGATGTCCGTGGGTTCCAGACTTCAGACAGTCATTGACTGCAAAGTATTTTGCATCCAAGTATTAAAAATAATCCTAATATTTATGATTCGTTAGTTTGTCCAATTACTTTTGAGCCTGTGAAAATGGAGGGACTCTGTTTCACTGTGTCACTGTCTAAATACTTATGGACCTGACTGTAGATATACTATTTTTGTTCCTCAGTCCGACAACACGGGAGAGTCCTGTGCTCAAAATTTCTTTAATTGCTGTTCATTACGTTATCACATCTGTTATATTTCAAAATGGAATGCCTTTGTGTTTCATTTCTCTTGAGCACTTTGTTCTGGCCTGCAAGACCTGAGTGCATTTTTCATGGCTCAATAAATAGCATTCATTTGAAAGATCAAAGCATAGTTTATTATCGTGGGTGGTGTGTAACCTTCTGCAACGTACTGCTTTCTTCATTTTTACAGTGCTAACTTAGCACCCAGGGTTTAAACTATCCTTTAAAACTTTACGGTACATGTTGAACACCTGAACTAGCCAAAACATATTTTAGTGTACTGTACACCTGTGTATACAACTACAATAAACTTGAATTGATTTTACTTAATATAATGGAATAATCTCAGAGAAGGATCTTCTCACTGTGCAATAGTCCAGGGTTGTGTGTGGCATCATTTACTACTGTCATTCTCCTTGCTCTATAGAAAGACTAAACACAATTGTGTAGTTTAAACCCAGAGATATCATCTCCACTGCTTCTGTGGGTCAAGTAGCAGGAGAACTGTAATATCCGGATATTATTAGACGTAGAAAGGCTGTGAAGAAGGATATAGAAATGGAGGTATTTTTATGGAGATAGCACATGAAGTGCTTCTGGACAGACTCCAGTTCCTACAAATGATTTCACCATAGACACACACAGAAAGCAGCACATCCCCACTGGCGCCGTGTCTTCATAGTGGATATTTCTGTCTAAACATGGCTGATGAATGAGTGGAGTGGGCTGCCAGCCAGAAAACCAAGCAGTAAGTCAGATTTACACACTGAAGCACTCATTGCCTACATGGAAAATCAATCTTGACTCATTACTGCAGCTGTAAACAATAAATAAGCTATATGAGGTATGAGTGGTGGGTTGTGCATTGTAGGTGTATATTCTGACTGCTGAGAAAACACTTCAATCAAACAGATCACAGTGTGGCGATCATACTTTACATACCTTACAGAGCCACCTAACCACCTTTTTTGGGGGGGGGTCAGTCTCGTATTGGAGTTTATGGTGACCAAGTATGAACAGCCACTAACAAAACCAAGTAAACAAGATCATCAGGAAATCGCAGTCAGCAGATGAACCATCACACTTGCTCAGTCAGGGTAGTTAAAACCTTTGATATGCAACCAAACACTAACTCTAAGAGAATGTAAGAATGTAAAAGAAAACTCAATATAACTCACTGATGAGTCAGTGGGTCACTTGGCTCTTTCTACTGAGACATCGTGAAGGAAAGAAATCCTGATTGGATGTATTTTCTTTAACCATTTTTAAGATTCTGCATGTGTGCACATACATAGTGTACTGAATTGAGGATTTTAAATGTACAAAAAGTGGATACACACACTGGATGTGTTTCAACTTTGCCTTTTATATCTGCAAGTCAGAAAGTGTGTGTGTGTGTGTGTGTGTGTGTGTTAGATTCCGTCTCCTCCAGTCTCTGTGGAGTAAGCCACCTGTCCTTCCAGTTGACACTACTCCATTGTGATTGGTAGAAAAGCCTCTTTAGGTTGAGCAATATGTCTCCGGGGATCTCTGAGGGAGAGCGAGAGGAAGTGTGCTAAGGATATCGGATGTTACAGACATAAAAAGACTGACACGGGTTGTACTGTTTCAGCCGGAAGTGGACAGAAGCTCACACTTGTTCAACAAAACCACATTTATCGACTTTTTTTTTTACAGTCTTTTCTATATTTATGATGCATTTAGGGTTATTGTTTAAGCATAATTAAAGTGCTTTTGGAAACCACTGCTTTTAAAATGATTGGGACCACTTACAGGATCAATCGCAGGATCTTAGACACTCTTCCATGCAGAAAATTTTCTCCTTTATATTCCTATGTTTTCGCATGTGCCAGTTTTCAGATCCAAGGTTCAAATCCATCTTCATAGGATCACAAAAAGTCATTTCTGTTCCATACTGATTCTGTGTTGATATAAATGTATATTTGAGGTCATTATCTTCCTAGAAGATCCACTACAGTCAATCCTTAACCTCCTGGCAGAGGCAAGCAACTTCTGAGCTTTGGAATTGGCCATGCCACTCACCAAGGAAACACTAGGAAACCAATATAGTCCTATTTTCAGTAACATTAGCTAGCTAATATTTTCTAATGCAGTTAGCAAAACTGGACTAAAGTAAAGGCGTTTAAATAGATGTGCTTGTCCTAGCTAGCATCAAATTGTATTTGACCTTGTACTGAAGAGCTATGCTAGCTTAAGTCATGTCATGTCAGGCCAGAGGCAATACTACTGTTAAGTCCATGTAATTAGCCCGGGACTAATTAGCATGAGGAAGAGGCTGGAATGTGATCAATAGCCAGTGCATGTAAAAATCCATTTGCACATGTTCACATCATGACTGACAAGATAATTCGCTAACAAGTAAGCCTTCCTGAAGCATTTTTACAAATCCTGAAGCTTTCTTTCTGTTTTAAAAGACTTTTCTATCCACTAGGTTTAAAGTGCTATTGAGGAATTTGGCACAAATATTCTCCAGGATGAAGATCATAGTAATACTACACGTAAATTGCATTAGCATGTGCAGTGCTGGTCTGGAATTTGCAGAATGGAGAGATAAAGGCAACGAAGCTCCTGAAATAGCCTTAGAATTTCAAGGATGTCGTGATATGTTTATGTAGCCTTTAGTAAATTGCTAGCGATGGAGCTCAGGAGAATATTGTAGCAAAAGGGACTCTGATTAGCGGCTAGCAGTTATCAATGTCTGTCAATAATTAATTAAGCAGCTGATTAGCCTTTGTATCATTACATTTCCATGCCTGCACACATATAAACAACTGAAAGGGTTGTTTCAGTGCTTGCTAACTTTTCTGAACATTACTGAGAAGGAGTAAAAAGTTCAGTTTATTCAGAAATATCATTTTCTCATTCAACGTCCGTTCACTGTTGTTGGGAGCATCCATTGTTAGCACTGGAACTTAACTAGCTAATTAGTTAATGTTAGCAAGACACATTTTCTTCTTCTTAACTTCAGTTCAGCTTTGATTTAAAGAAAAAAGCGTAAGAATTAGCGTTTATAATTTTGGCAAACAGAACTTTTATTCCATTACTGACTTTTTTTTTTAGCCCTGTTTCTTAATCCAGCATCCATTGTTAGCATGACAACTCAGCCTCCTCTCTAGCTAATGTTATGTAACGTAAGCTTGCTAGCATGGTTCAGGCTGAATGACACACTCAATCAGGTTGCAGATGTGACTGTTTGACACTTGCTGTATTATGAAGCACGCGCTCCCGTGGGAAGAATGTCGAAGGCTTTGTCATACATCGCATACTCGGGATTCCACAGCGGCCCACCAAAGGAGACGACGGACAGCCAGCACTTTTCTACGCTCAGAGAATGTACTCAAACAAGTCTGGTGAAAAGGGTACAATATGTTCTCCATGGTGAGGGCTTAATCTGGAGTTTGGATTGGGTTTAGAGGCAAGGGTTAAAGATACGAGTTAGCAACTAAATTCAAGTAGACGAATTGAAAAAAATCTCAGGGTGTGACTAAAGACACACTTGGGTTTGGAAAGCTTGAATCGAGATTAATGCAGTGTTTGATTATCAAGATTCCTTGCAAATTCCTTTAACCACTGATGCTAATCCTTATTTTAAACACTGCAGTCTGATGGATCAAAGCCACTTTTGCCACATGTGCAGAAATTATGTTCTTACAAATATCTGTAAGTCAGCCTGTTATGGTTTTACAGGCATGTACACAGGTGAAGGAAGGAAGATGTTATGCATAATTTGCTGCTAAACATCATATGATGGAATGTTTTATTGTATTTTTTTAAAAATAATAATAGAGCGCTATTCCAAAAATTTAAATAAAATATGGCTTAATAGGTTCCTTGCTCATTCTAGCTTGGCAGCTTGCTAGTAAGAAACTAGGTAGCACATTATCAAATCTGATTGATCAGAAGGTGTTGATTAATTTTCTATAAAAACGTATATTATATTTGATATGGAGATGTTTTCTGTAAAGAGATATTTATTAAATGTTTATGGGAAGGAGTCTCCAGTGCCAGCACCTTGTAACATATTACAAAGTCTTCAGAACATTGGCAAAATATTTTCTGCTAATTTTACAGTATGTTTAAGGTTACCAAGGTCACCTTGTTCTAGTGTTCATCCACATTTCATTTTGAACTTCTTGTAATTCTATTACAAAATCCCATTCAAAAACAATGGGGGATGCAAACTTTTGAACTGAACTGTACATACTTGTCACAAAACACACATAGGAATTCACCAACACATACACAGACTATCTCTAGCTTGAGGTGCCGTAACATCGTCATCAGAAGAGAATGTTCCGGCGTGACGGTTCATCCAAATTTCGTAAAGCTTCTAAGCCTTGGCTGAGGCGATAAGATAATAATACCAGTGTGGGGGAGACTTCAACACGTTCAGTAAATCAGAGTGACAGGGTTGCGAGCATAGCTGAAGCTTAAGCTATGCTTTTAAACTGGGGTAAGGCGAGGCTTTGATCATGTTCATGAACACACTTCACTGCCCTGATTAATGCATCAAAGGTTCATGTTTTCATGGCTAGTTTTTAAACAGGTGTTTTAATGGTCTGCATAACACACTACAAAGACTTGGAGATCCTGGGAAATCTTTAACCATTCATCCTCCAGGACATTTTTTCAGATTACCCTTGTAGCAAGGCCACTAATGATAATAGATAAAACTTTTATACCTGTGCTGATCCTTAATAGACAGCTATTGATTTGACACTGCCGAAATGGGCTAATCACAGTGTTTATATCGATTTCCACTGGAATGTTATGACAAAAGGATCTCAGCGCTCAGTTTATTAAAATCACACCAAACTGAAGGATTTGCTACAGAGAACAATACATCACAAGCACTAAACTGGACTTCAGATCTTCCCCCGTTTGTTTATTTAACCTCATCTGGACGGATTGCCAGGACCTCCTGTTTGTTGTTACGTCATTTTATCGCAAGGTTTAAGCATTGCGTCACTTGTGAATCTTCACTAATCATTCAGACATGCTGACACGACATGAACACTGTCAGCTCATCATGCTAATCTGAGTAACACGGTTAATGTGGCTGTATAAGCTGACATCAGCTCATGTCTATGTGTCAACACCTGCTTGTTTTGATAGCTTGATAGCACGTTTAGTGGCTACATGAGATGTTTGCGTCATGTAATTACACCGTACGAAACCACAAAAAGACCACTGATGTTAAATCACATTTAGGCGTTGCTCATCTGAACAACACTGAACCCTGTCATTGGGGTTCAGGCCTGAGTCACAAATTCAGCTGCAGCTGCAAGGTCTTGTCTTGATGCCACTCAGTGTCGCTTCCTTTTTTCATGGGCACAGAAAGAACTAATTAGTTCAAATGAAATAGCAGTTTCTTCTGCTTTTTCAAAATTCTGTATATAATTATAAGCATACAGTATATATTAGGGAGCTAACAATACAAATACATGATTATTATTATTATCAAAATATTGGAGCAGGAGGTTTTTACTTCCACGTAATAGGGGTGTGAGCATGAAGGGCATGTGTATGAAGTTCAGAGGACAAATAAAGACCACGTTTATTACCACATTTATTAGGCTAATAGTTTGTTTATGGGTTTATTTCCCCCCCAGTGTTTTTCCAGTGGTTTCAGGGAGAGGGGCAGTCTTTTAAAAAACCTTCAGCTTTAAGCCATGCCTATTTCATCTTTAAAATATATATATATATATATTATATATATATATATATATATATATATATATATATATATATATATATATATATATATATATATATATATATATATATATATATATATATATATATATGTGTGTGTGTGTGTGTGTAGCAATAACAACCATTTATGTATTCTTTGGAGTATAAGACCATTTTTGTCCCTATAGAAGGTGATATTACTCATACAGCTAAACGTATATCACCACCACCACACCCATTCTTAGTCCTAACCTAATTCCAAAGCTGTGTTAGCAGACATTAGCATTATCATAACAGCAGTGGGCAGGTTCCATTCAACCTTACGCGAAAAATGTTTTAGTTAGTTCTTTGAAGTATTTGCAGATGGAAGCAGTAATAATCAGTAGCATTTAGCAAAACTATACAAAACCTTGTTTTTTTTTTTGGCTTTGATGAATGACAGACACACATGCACATGTGTACACAAATAAATCATGTAAACTAACTGTAAACACTGACTCAGTTTTGTACACTGTGGGTTTATCACCATAGGAGTGGCTCCAAGTGAATCCACACACACCCACATGCACACACACATACACGCACACATGGAATACACTGAAAATATGCAGTCCATGTCTAATTGAGTTATATGACTCGTTTGTGAAAAAATGCAAAAAATATATACAATAGATGTGATCATCTGAAGCAGAATAATAAGTACAAACAAAGAAAACACAATACACATTTTACAGTGTTATAGTTATAGAACAAATGATTCGTTGTAATGAGCAACACATGATCCTTTGTTAGAGACTTCTGCGATAGACATTCTGAGTCTTACTGAAAATTCACATAAAACTTGGGCGAAAGCATTTATGATATCCTATATACAGTACTCTCGGGTGAAGTTACGGCTAAGGAGTCAGTTAAACCTGATTTAGCTTGGAAAACCATTCTCACACCCCATAACGCCTTTCTCATATGTGTGTGTAAGTAATCTTGTGGTTAGTGTTGGTGCTTAGGGGTGGAGAATGAGACTATAAATGCCACTAGAAGTTAAATTTTAAATGTTAAATGAGGGATGCATGCATGCTGTTTCCGTTCTCCATGCAGTCTCAAAGGGAAGTCATTGAGCCCATTAAACACACACTTAGACATGCTAGATGTGGTGTATTTGATTTTATCTCCGGCCGTATAAGTGTTATTGTCAACCGATACATTAGTTGCGTATATAGAACTTTATATGTTAATCTGTATGTGTGTGTGTGCGTGCTTGCTATAGTTCTCAGTTACACCAAATATTGTTATAGCCATAAACAAATTTCTGAATGGCTCCGTGGTGTGTAAACAGGGACTGTGTGGGACTCGAGCATAATGAGAGGGGTCACAGGTCACCTCGGCTAAACTATCTGAGAACAGAGAGCTGGATGTGAAAAAAATGCCTGAGGAACCTCATAGCCTGGATTCTCTCATGATCAACACCCTTGATCTATACCCGTAGTGTTAATATAGACTCTCGAGATTAGTATATATGTGTTGGAAAGCATAACACTCACTTTAAAGAATAAACTTAAAATAATAATGCTCTATACTTTTCATTGGCGCTACACGTGTAATGTTGCTAAGCTTACTGCCACAGCTTAGCATCAGACATTCACCTCAAAAAAGACCATTAGTACAAAATTTTTTTTATATTAAATATCAGAATAAACACAAAATGGATCTAAAGATCATCTAAAAACCAATTCTTCCTTCAGACTTTAGGCAACACATCTTTTCCTGGAGTGATATCAAACTACAGGCTGAGGAAAATGTCAGTGTCATTCTGGCTTCAAAATGGCTGCTAGTTCTGTTGTTGGTGGTGTTTTTAGCCCTGTGAAGTCTTTTGGTTCATTTTACACATAACAGTGTGTCATACAGTAAACATAAACAAGTCTGTTTCAAATGACTGAACAAGCTGACAAAGCTGTTTGAGGCATATGTGTGTTTTAGTCTTGTAGTTTGTGCTATAAGTAAATTAGCTTCTTCATTACTTTGTTATCAACATTAGCCTCAGTAGAGCCTGTGTGTGTGTTTCAAGTGCCTTCAAACTCTAGACTAGATGTGAGATAATATAAGATTGTTTCTGAAACGGAATACTTTTTTTCTATGACTAAAATATAAAAGGAGATGCTATGGGCACTGTTACTCATTTGACACTTAAAATGGCTTCTGCCTCACTGTATGGAAAATGTGAGAATATTCTCAGAAGTAGCTTGTTAAAGGACTTAATTAGGGAGTTCTCACATTAATGGGGAGCTATGAAATATTGTACACACACACACACACACACACACACACACACACACACACACACACACACACACACACACTTTTCACATGTCCATGTTCTTAATAGAAAGTCACCCATTTTGAGAAACATTTGAAATGCTGGAAGGTATGCAATACTTTAAAAAAATATATCATTATCTTTTTTTCTTTGTTTTTAGTAATAGGTGGTACTTCCTTATTTTTGTGGTAGACTTCGATTTTAACTTATTACCTGCTTTAGGGAGTAAGAGCTAGAATGATCAGCTGAACTGCTGAAGCTGAATAAACAGCATAGACAGTTAGATAACTTAGCTAGCTAGCTAGAGTGTTCAGTGGAAGGAGCGCAACTAGTAAGTTGGCTGCCTGGGTAGTTAGCTAGTTAGCAGGCTAATGGTTACAGAGAACAGGGAAACCCATCCATCTATTTTCTGTACCGCTTATCCTACACAGGGTCGCAGGGTGGTCTGGAGCCTATGCCAGGGAGCTGAGGGCACAAGGTGGGGGACACCCTGGACGGGCTGCCAGCACATCGCAGGGCACAATCGCACACACTCTCACACACCAATTCACTCACTATTTAGAGATGCACAATTTAGAGATGCCAGTCAGCCTACAACGCATGTCTTTGGACTGGGGGAGGAAACCGGAGTACCCGGGGGAAAACCCCGAAGCACGGGGGTGAACATGCAAACTCCACGTACACAGAGCAGAGGCGGGAATCAAACTTTTCTAGCCAATTGCTAATGGAGAATCATAGTGTAGTCACTTTTCTGGAATTTTCCACAGGGCTTCTGAGCACAAAGTGGCATACACTTCAGAGTTTTTTTTTTTTTTTTTTTTTTTTTAATTTAAAGCCTTCAAGACTAAACAAACAATAGTCATTTTTCACAAAACTAGTTGTAAATCAACTTTTAAAACTAAAAATGACAGATAAATTAAGATAACTAAGTCTTATATACTAAACTAAAACAAAAAAGTCCGCTGATACTCTAAGAGTTATAGATATAATACTCAATACTTGTGTAACAAATACATATGTAACATCATTTTTTAATGTCACAGTGGTGCTTTCTGTCAGGCTCGTACAAACTGCATACTATCCCATGTAAGATATTAGCTATTTACAATGGATAATAAAATTCTACACACCCCTGTTAAAATGGCAGGTTTTTGTGATGTAAAAAAATGAAACCAAGATGAATCATGTCAGAACTTTTTCCACCCTCAGTGTGAAATTACAACACAGAAAAATTAAAGTGGAAAAACAATCAGAAACCTTTTTAGGGAAAAAAGTAAAAATAAAAAAAACTTACAATAACCTACTTGTCTAAGTGCGCACACCCCCAAATTAATGCTTTGTTGAAGCACCTTTTGATTTTATTACACCACTAAGTCTTTTTGGGTAAGAGTCTATCAGCGTGGCAATATTTTCTCACTCCTTCTTGCAAAAACATTCTAGATCTGTGAGGGCATCTCCTGTGCACAGCCTGCTTCTGATTTTGGAATTATTATACCTTTTGAAATTGGTCTCATCAGACCATAACACATTTTCCACATAGTTTTGGGTGATTTCGTTTTTTGTGAGAAAGGGTTTCCGTCTAGTTACCTTAACCCATAGTCCAGACATGAGGAATATGAGAGATTGCTGTCACATGTAAAGAGTAATCAATACTTGTCAGATATTCCTGTACCTCCTTTAATGTTGCTGTAGATCTCTTGGCAGCCTCCCTGGTAAGTTTTTGTCTTGTCCTTTTGTAAATTTTGGATGGACTTCCTGTTCTTGGTGATGTCACTGTGGTGCTCCATTTTGACGATGGCCTTTACGGTGTTCTATAGTACATCTAATGTTTTGGAAATTATTTTATACCTCTCTCCTGATCGATACCTTTTGACAGTGGGACCCTATATAGGCTTTGTAAGCTCTTTGCAGACCATGGCTTCAGCAGTCAGATGAAACCAAGAAGTTGTGAAGAAAATCCTACAGAAACAGCTGGTGTTTATTTGGGATTAATCAGAATAATTTCATTGATGACAGCTGTATGATAATTACTGTTGAACATGAGATTGAATGTGATTGGTTCATTTCGAACACAGCCACATCCGCAGTTATAAAAGAGTGTGCACACTTATGCAACCAGGTTATTGTAACTTTTTTTATTTTTCCTATTTCACCCTAAAATGTTTCTGATTGTTTTTCACATAATTTTTGTGTGTTGTAATTTCACATTGAGGATGGAAAAAGTTCTGACATTATTTATCTTGGTTTCATTTTTTTACATCACAAATACGTGCCATTTTAACAGGGGTGTGTAGAATTTTTATATCGGTTGTATCATTATAGTGTCTCTTACTTAAATCTTGAAGGTTATATCCACAGATTTATTATACTGCTTTGAATGTAGATAGGGCAATATGTAAATCCCAACCTTTAAATCAGTCAGTTTCTAATAAATATAGGCTGTAATTATTTCTTCAATTCCTAGTTGGTTGGAGTAGAAAAGAGCAAAGCTGAATAGCAATTTGTTTTACATGAAATTTTCATCTGTAGGAGGTGTCACATTTCAAAGAGCTTTTTGTATGAGAGACATTTATCACTTATTCATGAACTCCAACAATGCAGCAGTTTGTGGATGTGGTGCACAGACCAAAGTATTATCTAAAGGTGACAGTTAACAACACACACACACAGAGCTCCTGTGTACATGAGTACTATCATCTGTTACTTTTTTGACTGCTTATCAGTTTTTATAAAAATACACCCTGGAATTTGTGAAGGGTGTGTCCCAAACACTATTTATTTGACAATTATTTATCTGTGTCCTTATTTGAATTTATTGTAATGAGTAACGGTTGCTGGGAAAAGAAGAGATGGTAGCAGACAATATACTGCCAACTCCATAATTATTGGCATCCATAACACAGGTTACTTTTATTTCAAACCATAACATTTTCTGAAATACTGTATTTTTTCCTTAAGCAGTTTCAATATTATTTGTACTTCCATAATTGATGAAGCCTTCCCTGTAGAGAAACAGCACTAATTATGCATAGTGGTGGATGTAAATAAAGAACCAAAGACAAAATGATAAGCAACTCAAGAATCAATGATCAAAATTATGTACAATTAATCACAATTTTGAGCTTATGTAAAATAGTATATTGTTTTTAAAAGTATCAGCATGCAATTAATATTTGCTGAAACGTTCCCTGAGAACTAAAACCTGCACAATATTTTAAGCTCTTTTGCTTTCTCATTTTTGTGCATGTCTTCAGTTCAGACCACAGATCTTCAATCGGGTTCCAATCCACAGACAAAACCATGTCTGCGTTTTGGATTTTGGATTATCATTGGCGTTATTATCTTGCTGAAAGACCAATAAATTGTAATCCCTTGACAGAGATAAGCAGCTTATAGAGAAAAAAAAAAAATCCTGGTACTTAACAGCAGAAGACCACATCAGGTTTTTCTAATTTTATATACAACATAAACATAAATAATTACATTTATAAATTAACTGTAATACTAAATATATAATATAACAAATACAATAATTAACATAACGCATATTGAGTTAAAAGTTCTTATTAGAATGATTTGACGTAAACATCTTCAGCTTTTTGCCCCTTATTTTGAAGGGTGCCAATAGTTTTGGAGTCAACTATAAATTTGTGAGAACCTTGACTGTAAATTTGAGTTACACATCGGAAATGATTAATCATATGAGGACATATTTTATCACACACACACACACACACACACACACAGAGTAAAACACTATCGCCTTTGGCACGTAAACCAACAGACTGTTTGAGTGCAGAAGGTTAAACCAATTAAGTCGTTGTAAAAATGTATGAAAACTTACAGTGGCAGACACAACCACACCCATATGAAATGTTCACCTTACTGAGTAGCTCATTAACTTTTCCCGTCATTTGTTTCCCTGCATTTATACCAGCGTCTTTGTCAGACTTGACCTCTGAACCTTGCAAGGAGTGAGCCGAAACCCGATCATCCGGTTACAATACAATGTGTGTGCATGTTTTTCTCTGCAGACACCTTGGCTGCAGTACTGACAGAAAGCCTCAGGCTTCTTATGTTCTCCAAAATTTAATCCTCTGGCAGATAAGAGACATATCACGCAAGTGAATCTGTCTGAAACACCTCGGCATTCTAATGATCGTGCCAAGATGTGTTGGTTTGTCACCGCTGTAATAATGAGGCATTGGAGCGAGACTCCATCTCAGAAAATGAGACCGATCCATGCAGACACGTTCTGTTTAATCCCATTGTATGGTTCACAGGTGTGTGTATGTGGGTGTGAGTATGTGTGTGTACATACAGCATGTTCTCCAAGGCCACAGAGCAGCATTTTAATATTTTAACAACGTGCTCATTGTATCTTGTACAATTCACCTTTCTGCTTGCCTTGCATTTTGTACATTTTAACTCTATGCTAGCTTTCTTTTTGTATATTTCAGTTTTCGGCCCTATGCTAGCTTTGCATTTTGTAAATTTTATCTCTGTGCTAGCTTTGCATTTTGTACATTTCATCTTTATGCTAGCTGTGCATTTTGTACATTTCATCTTTATGCTAGCTGTGCATTTTGTACATTTCATCTTTATGCTAGCTGTGCATTTTGTACATTTCATCTTTATGCTAGCTTTGCATTTTGTACATTTCATCTCTATGCTAGCTTTCCTTTTGTACATTTCAACTTTATGCTAGCTTTGTGTTTGTTTATTTCAGGTCCATGCCAGATTTGAAATATGCCTAAGGTTATCTTCTTGAATGTATCCTTAAGTGACCTTGCAACACTGACTGTAGTTACTTTCTAATATGAGCTCAGACAAGTTTTCTACACCTACAGTGCATTTTCAGTAAAATCCATTCAAAGCACTTAAAACACAGCTGATAAGGCCTGATGTCTGAGTAGGCGTTATGAGACAGTGCAGATGATTGTAGAGAGATTTGTTTTCCTGGTATCTAGGTTTTATGCAAGTTTTCACATGATGCTGTTGTCTTAATATGAAATTGACCGAGTGGCTGTTGAGTTCTGGTTACTTGTGTTTGCAAGTCTTCATTGTATCTTCATCTCTCTTCTTACACAATCCACATATTTTTTTTCCTCGACTCAACCCAGACTGAAAACGGAAACCTTTTTGGCTGTGCCGCTGTTTGCGCTTGCAGAAACCTAGGAAGCTCTGTTCAAGTCCCATGTCTCAGTTAACCTGCTCAGGCCAGAAGTTCATCTGAAAAACTCATTCAGAGGAAACAGTTTAGAACACTCATAGGTCTTGTGTTTCCCTGATTCATAAAGGTCCAGGCTACAATGCCAAAACAGATGGAGGAGGAAAAACTGTGGCCCTTTGCTACAATGCTGAATCAAGGGTAATGGGAATCATGAGAAACCTAGATGGTATTCATTGATACACTCTGGTTTTCTCCTCTGTTGTGTATGCTGACCCTGCTGGTCCACCCAACCTATGGAGGAGAATACCTTACAAGTTTCCCTGAATTTCATCCCTAAGTGTTTCTGGATAGTTTTTAATTGTCTTGAAGGCTCCAGATCTAGGAACTTAGCAACTAAGAACCCACTGAGGCTTTGGGGTTTGGGCTACTTCACATGACTGCTAGCACCAAGTATGCCACAGAACGACTTCCCAAATAACACACCCAAAGTAACCTGGAAAATCACTATATTCCCCTTAATCAGACTTTTTTTTTCGCAGATTACCTTCCAACCTTCAAGACCCAGCCCTTCCAAGCGCATGTTAATGATGCATAAACACACTCAGCTCTCTCCCGCTGATTCATGCCTATGGAGCGGTGTTCACTTTTTCCATGATGTTACCTTTGAAGCGATTAACTTGGTTAATACTTAAAGACAATCATATACTAATCACATAAAAAAGGCAAAGTTCTTTTTTTTTTTAAAAAAAATCTTTCACTTGTGGGTGTGATCTCAGCATTCAAGGCACCACTTCCATTACTGGATGCAAATATGACCTTTCTCCTAGAACAAAACTTTCACCTTTCTGTACTAGCAGGACTTCATCCACCTACACATCCTGTAATGAGTGTTCCAGTGTTGCTGTGGGAGGTGAGCAGTCCTCCACAATTGACTGCAAGCAAATGTCAAGATCTTACTCTATGTTCATGTTGAAAACGCTTGACAAAATATACCATTTTACTCCAATAATCGTCATTTTGAGTATACAACAGTCTCTTGAAGATTACCTCAGGGCTAATCATGACTATATTAATGAGTTGTACTGTATAATTTACTAGGGGCACTAGTTTGCTGTTGTTTGAAAGTCTTCTACTTGCTATTTTGGCCTGCAGCAAGACCTAATTAGGGCCTAATGGTAGTAAATACCTCTATATACCAGTGCCCATGGGTGTGCAATGTCTATGGAGAGTAACATTATATGGCAAATAGTTTGTGGATATCTGACCATCACACCCATATGTGGCCCTTCCCCAAACTGTTGCCACAAAGTTGGAAGCCATCAAGTCAAATCAAGTCAAGTGGAGTTTATTGTCATTCCAACCATATACAGCCAGTTAGTACATAGTGAAACGAAACAATGTTCCTCCAGGACCAAGATGCTACATAGGACAACACAGAGCAACACAGAACTACAAGGGACTACATACATTTATACATAAAGTCAAACAAGTGCAGACAGCACAAGACAGTACAATGACTACTGAGAGGCAGTGGGCACAGTAAGTCCCAGTGCAGCACCGACTAGTACACAGTTCTATTAGAAAGTGAATCCAGTGACAATAGTGCAAAAAAAGAAGCACAATATAATCATACTGATTAATCAAGTTCCCTTCATCCTCAGAGTCAGAGTAACACCAAATGGCTTCACATGGATATAAGTACAGTATACACTATATAAATACGTATGGGCTATTTTCTATAGGTGCATGTACGTATACAAGTACAGCATTCTTATTTTTATTTACATGCAGTTAGTAGTAGATTCCTGGAAATTGTTGAGTGTAACCGCTACTATGATGGTTTTCTAAAAACCACCAATAGGAAAACAGCATAGGATTAAGTAAAACTCACTGGACAGATACAAATACAGTGGCATTTTGGTTCATTAGAAAATAACCCTGTAGCTATAGTGCAAAACTAAATGTCTTGGCTGATCATCTACTTTTGTATTTTTTTCCAAACCATTTCGTGAATCCGCAGTACTTGCTAGAGGGCCGAAGAAGTCTGATAAACAAGGTGAGCTGTGGCACATACCAAACCGTTCTAACACTTTTGGCTTTTCATCAGGAATGTGACAGAACGGCGACCTGAGAGAGATTTTCTTGTGATGTCATGAAGCAAGGCATGCAACAAGACACAGAGCTGCATTCTCCATGCGGCAAGTTTCTGTTTGCATAGCCTCTCCTTCGCTAACTGATAAAACGGTGGCACGCTGAGCTAATGACCAATAATGGCAGGGTTTCGGCATTTCAGCCGATATGACCTCATTAGGCCATTCTTAGAAAAGGACAAAGACGAATGTGTGTGTATCGAGTGTGTGCATGTGCTCCCATGATTGCATGCATGTCCTTGGTTAATTTGAAAGGATTATAGAGAGGATCATATAACTAACTCCTTGGCTCAGAAACACAGGTGTGCATATATATATATATATATATATACAGATATATACATACATACAGATATATATATATATATATACACACACACACACACACACACACACAGTGCCTTGCATCCCACCCCCTTGAACTTCAGAGATCATATGACACTTGAACTGCATTTCAGTCTAATAATTGTGCGACTTCTAATGGTAACTGGTTGCACCAGTCAAAATATATAGATTTTTTTCCCCTCCATTCATGACATCAAATCTCAGTTAAGTCCATTTCAGTTTCATGTGGAACTGTTCAAGGGTTGTAAAGATTTATGCAAGCCACTGTATATATGTGTGTGTGTACCTGGATGTGTTTCCATAGTAATATTGGTTTACTTCAGGCTATAAAGATAGATACTGGGAGTTTGTGTGTGTGGGTGGTGTGAGGAGTGGGGCATATTTTTATATCTCTGCAGGGACCAAATGACCCCACAAAGATAGGAATATCTAATATTTATGACCTTGTGGCAACATTTGGCTTGACCTTCACAAGGAAAACTGCTTTGATTTAAATATTAAAAGCCAAAAGATTTCCTTTTGGTTACTGATGTATAGGCATAGTATTAATTAGCTGCATCAGTAATTATGTCAGTGGAAGTTCCTCACAAGGATAGTGAAACAAATGTGTGTGTGTGTGTGTTTGTATGTGTCAGTAGCAGGTCAAAGACACAAAGTGTGTGTGTATCCAAAGAAACTCAGGCCTACCTGTCATTAGCAGGCTGTGTAAGAAGCAGCAGGTCAGGTCTAAACCTTCCCCCCTCACCTTAATGCTTTCTTAAAGCTAGCATGCTTTGCTGACCTTTGACCCCGCTAAGCTGTCAGGAAAAACAGGTGGCCAAGCTCCGTCAGCTGTCCAGTAAAGTGTGTTTTATTGGCTGATTCGCTCCAGCAGCTGTAGAAATCTATCAAAGCACAATCCACACACCTGTCTGAACTCGTCAGCTCATTAACACACGGTAGTAAAGCAGGAAGACGGTATTCTGTGCAGAGTTCAAGAGCTCCCTTGATTGCATGTGTGTTCTTTTGTGTGTCAATTTGGAAGATTAAGTGATAAAGCGTTCTTCAACTTGTCACTCTGTAGATACCTTAAGGTTTCTATTTTAAATTCACCACATTGTTCCCTTAACTATCCAAAACCATTCCAGAATCCAAGGGGGAACTTGGTGGAACATGCATTTCAAATGTTTCAGGAAGTATGGAACAAAATGTTTGCAAAGAATTGTGGGAGGTCTGTGGAATATGATAGCAGGCCTGAATAAACGATTGTGCAAATGTAGAATCATTAAAGATTAACTGGCTTGTCGCTCTGAGAATACACTTTAAAGGGTCTATGTAGAATGCTACAAGAGAGTGTTTACCCAAGTAAAACCCCTAATGAAACATGACAGGAAGTGATGGAACAGAGACTTGAACAAAAGATAGAGCCATCAGATCTTCTTCTTCTTGTTCCTCTGAGGGTACACCTTAAAGGCTCGATGTAGAACCAATGCAAGAAAATGTTTCCTCATAACAGAGGGTTCCTCCTTTAGGGAACACTTAGTGTGATCAGAAAAACCTCATCATTTATGTAAATCTAGAACTTTAAAGGTTCTTCTGCTTGTCCCTCTGAGAGTACACCTTAAGGGTTCTATGTAAAACCCTACAAGAGATTGTTAACCCAAGTAGTACCCCATAGGATGTGAAGAATCCCTCAGCACCCAAAGAACCACTGAGGTACCCCTTTTCTATGAGTGATATAGGGGACACTTAGTGGAACATTTATTTGAAACATGACAGAAGGTTATTTAAACAAAATGCCTGCAAAGACTTGTGGGTGATTTGTTGAACATGGGCCTAAATCTGAGTCATTTATGTGAATCTAGAACCATCAAAGGTTCTTAAGCTTGTCCCTCTCCAGGTACACCTTAAGAGCTCTGTGTAGATCCCTATAGGCAAGTGTTTCTCCATTACTGAGGTTTCCAGGTAGAGCCTTTTAAGAATGAAGACTGCTCAATTATCCAAAGAACCCTTGAGGTACCTTTATTCTATGAGCGTATATGATATAGGGGACACTTAGCATTTATTTGAAATGTGACAGGAAGTGATTTGAATAAAATGTCTGAAAAGAACTTGAGCTGGAATCAGAGTCATTTATGTTCATTTTAAAACCATTAAAGGTTCTTCTGGAGGTACACCTTAAGGGTTCAATGTAGAACCCTACAGGCAAGTGTTTGCCCATTAGTGAGGGTTTCAAGCCTGAATCTGAGCCTTTTATGCAAATCTAGAACCATTAATATTAGCTAATGTTAGCTAGTGGGCCTTGACATTAATATAACTAATATGTTTTCTTCTATTGTGTACCAGGGGTTATGGCTGATTAATTTTACCCATGCAGGGGCATTGTACGCCCAACATCGGGCTTCACATTTGGGCTAAATGCTACCGGTCATTCTAAAGCCCCTCCATAGCACTGGAATTATGAGATTAAGTAGAATTTCGACTGGATGTAGCAGTACAGCAGTGTACTCTGGACTTGATGTGTTATATGAATCGCTACTCATCTACTGTGTATATGTGATGACACACAGTGTGGTTTCAGATACATTTAATCTTTCTGAGGTACTATTTTGGCACACTATTTACAGCAGAAGTATGGACGCAGCCCCTGACCATCCTCCTGCCTCAGGCTTGAGGAATACATCATGTTTATGTTCCTGCCCTGCATCCACCCTCTGAAAAAGGCCTTGGCCTCTAATCAGTGCCACCAGGCCGTAGCTGCAGCACAGCAGACGGATAAAAAGTCCTCTGTCTAAGGCCTCCTCCTCATAAATCATAAAAGCTACATGTTGGGTAATTTCATGTTTCATGTATTCCGAAAATTGCCTGTTAAGTAAGTGTAGACATGAGCGGCAGATGTAGCGTGTCGTAGTGCTGTAGCTATCAATTCAGTGGCACTGAACTGTGCGTGCTTCTGTGCAGTTTTTCAGAAAGTACAAGCACAAGCATGCTCCGAGCACAATCTGTGCCAACCACCTGCGGCTGTGAATTTGAAAATTGGTTATTGGAATATGGCAGTGGAAGCTTTGAAGCTAATCTTAAAGGTGGGGTCGGTAATTTTTAAATCAACACATTTCATAATAATTTGACAAAGTTCTCCGGCAGCTGTCAATAAAGTATTTGTTCAGAGGAGAAACTCCAGTCTCTTTGGCGCCTCAGGCTCGGAAACGAGAGAAAAAACACATGATGTGGACCACCAACAAACAACCAATCAGGACGAAAAGGCATTTCCTGTCACTTGTTGATTCACTTCTTATTTTAGCATTGTAACAAGGAAACCCACCTCTTATTTGCATGATGAATAAATTAATAACTATATTCATCAACAAACTCTTCAGTTCATCTAAAAATAAATATTTAAAATAAATATTTATTACACTGATGTATTTGTTTGCTTTTTATTTATGCATTAAATAATGTATTCAAATAAAGCACTGGTATATTTATTAATCATTTTTTTTTGTTTTTTTATTTGTTTGTTTGTTTAAGTATATATTGAAGAATTTAATGATAATATATTTTTAATTTGCCATTCAAAGTAACACTGCCAACCCTATGTGGACTTTGAGGAAGACAACAACCTACATGACTATAAATAAATACAGAAAGGACATTGTTCATATCACACTCTCCAGTGTCACCCAAATGAGGATGGGTTCCCTTTTGAGTCTGGTTCCTCTCGAGGTTTCTTCCTCATATCATCTAAGGGAGTTTTTCCTTGCCACAGTCGCCTCAGTCGCCTCAGGCTTGCTCACTAGGGATAATTCTGTCTAACATCTAGGACTGTTTGCATGTTTTTGTTTCTGTTTGCATGCTTTTTGTTTCTCATGTTCTGTAAAGTTGCTTTGAGACAATGATGATTGTTAAAAGCGCTATACAAATAAAATTGAATTGAATTGAATCTGTCATTCCGGCATGCGGGGTTCACTCACCGCACAATACGAATTGTTCACAGTTGTGCAGTATGTATTTGCAAGTATTTATTTACTATTCTTGTTTTGCACTTCATACAGTAGTAATTATATTTACTTTATGAAAAAGATACTGCCATTATTGTTATCTCTTGTTTTAGTAAAGCTGATAAAATGGCAAAAACATTTGCTTTCTCAGGTTCGGTATCACATCCAGTCAGATACAATCAAATATTTTACATCTAATTTATATCATATCCTCATAAGGAAACAATATAAACAATTTTGATACAACAAGTTTATCATATCATGTCTTTGTCCATACTGTCCTGAAAAGCCCTAAACAAAAAAAAAAAAAAAAAAAAAAAATCTTACTACTAAGACACTAAGCCATTTTTTTCTCGAAACCTATTCACAAAGCTGCTAAGAGGAACTTCGTACGAATTCTTAAACTAAGCGAAAGAACGGGGTCGAATGTATCGTAACATCGATTTGCTGAAAGAGGAATGATTGCAGACAAACTTTAAAGATTGATACAAACTTTAAGAACTTTTTTTTTAATGTGTGAGCAACATTCTAAGATTGTTAAACCAACCGTTATTACAGCAGATGTTTTTATAACATTGCAACAACGCTGCGATCTCTATGATGACCTTTTCAATGAAATATTTATTAAAAACCACATTGTTATTAAATATTTCTAACTTCTAGTAGTTACCTGTGAGTGAAGCGTGTTATGGATTGTGAAAAACAGCAGTCAGGGCAGATTTCACTCCATATCTTGAACGCAGCAACACCTATTGGCTTTTTTCCGTAACTGCAACTTTTTTAGTAATAAAAAAAAAAAAAATGCACACGCAGCACTTTCAGTTTATTCTGGTTTATTTACTGAAAACCCAGACGAAGTTATTGGTTTATTTACGTGTTCCTGTTTCTCTCAAACAGGTCGGGAAGAATGAAACTAAAAAAACAGAAAGAACTAGTCAATGTACATCATTCTGTCATAGGTAAACCAAAACACAAACCAAACAAAACGAAAGTGGAACACTCCGATATGCAGACAGACTAATGTGTGTGTGTGCGTGTATGTGTGTGTGTATGTGTGTGTGTCAGTAAGTATACATTTTTCCCCCGAAACACTTCATTGAAAAACGTGGTTACACAGACAAAGACTGGGACTGAAAGATGGAGAAAAGAACAGAGTATAGGAGTACAGAAGAAAGTTTAGGAGATGAGGGGAAAGTTTAATAAGTGTTTAAAATCAGAAAGGGTCGCTTCTCGCTGTGTATATGACTACATTGTTTTTCCATCATGGTAGAAATTGCAGAGGGAGCTTTGACACTCGATCTTGCCTTGTACTTCATCCTCCGATTCGTTCACTCTTTTCTTTCTCTCTCTCTTGCTCTACATTTCGGCGTCACTCGTTCGAGCGTTCACCGTTTTTTGGGTGGGGTGGCTGTGCGGGGCGGAGTCACGGGACGCCCCGAGTTCATTCCACCGTACTGGTACTTAGCCTTCTTCTCTGAAGGCTTCAGGATCTAATGAGGACAAATTGAAAATGATAAAGAGCAGTTTATTTACGTACTTACAACTTTCATGCTACGTCATTCTGCAAATCACCAAAGCACAATAACCTTAACCAAAGCCCTCCGTTTTGACCGCGGCCCTGTCTAGACATATACGGACATTTCTGAAAATGTTGTTTTTACATCTCTGTAAAAACAGTGTTTGCGAAAATATCTACATTCGAAAAAGGCATTTTAAAAACGTCTACATGAGCATGCCAGCCCAGTAGGTAAATATATGTCTTCAAAAATGATTTACGTAACAAGTGGACTTTACAATTTTAAAGATTCAGTACAACACCAGTACAGCTGCTTTCAATCAGAGTTTGCGATTGTTATTCAAAAGGCTTTGGAATATCTCAGAGTGTATAGTGAAATTGTTTATCGCAATATATCATCACATTTCCCAGCCCTAGTGTTCTCACATGATTAATTTTGACTGCGTAAGTGTGTGTGTGTGTTATACCTGGAAGGAACACATGAGCGTTTCGTCCACACTCATCATGCCGCCGGCGTTGTCAAACTCGCCGCAGTAGTTCGGAGCAGAGAACAGAGTGACCAGCTGTCTCTTGGCAAAGAACTCATACCCATCCTCCACCACCTGCAGTCACACACACACACAAGGCTGTGAAATTACTAGCTTCTCACTGTGCAGTTTGAATATATCACATACGCAGCTTTCACAACACTACACCTGGAAGAGCCAGGAGATCTGGGTGTGATGTCGACACACACTTTCCTGCATTCTTTCCCTAACAAATAAGGAAGTGAAATTTTAACAGCTAAATCATTGGGAAGCACAACTTTGTGTCTCTCTCTCGTTGGACTGCTGTTGTGTTTTCAGCATACAGAGAGCAGAGTTTAGTAGAGCTTTAAAGGTGCAGTCTGTAAATGTTCATTATTGCATACCTGTAATAACCTTATCATCTCAAAGATGCCTTAAATCAGTGGGATTCAACTAAAATTTTGAATGGTCCATCAATTGATGACCACTGTCTAAGAAAAACTAATTCTGGCTAGTTTCTCCATTTCAGGCTTTTGTTTAAATTTTTGTAGCCTGGACACTAACTCTGCCCCTTCTCACTAAATGCAACCCACAACGTAGTTTCAAAAGGGGTCTCCACCTTTTACAGGAATCCCAACAAAGTATTTTCAATATATTTTAGAAATGGCATGATGTACATATTTCAAATGCAATCACCATGGAAGCATTATTGAAAAAAAAATCTGAACTGGGTTTTAACTAAAACACCAGAATCCTAAAATATATGCTTTTTAGGATCCTTTTGAAGGTTTAGGTGTTTATGAAGAAACTGAGTGAAGAGTGGTCACCTGGTGCGCTCTGCAGATGAGGTCCAGATCGTGGCGGTTGAGGAACTTGCTGACCACATCAGCTCCGAAGGTGAAGGACACGCCGCGGTCGTTCTCTCCCCAGCCCTGAACGTCTTTATCCGGGTCGGACCACAGCAGGTCACACAGCAGCCCTGCAGTTCAAAGCAGTGGAAAATATACATCTTTATACCACAGCGCTGTTAAATTCTCAGTGAAGGTGTTGATTCATTTTCTATAGCGGCAGCTCTGACAAATCACAGGGTTCTATTAATGAGCTTGTTGGAATATGTTTTTGTTTCTATCACAGGTACCAACAGGAACTGACTGGCTTTGTGGACATTCCAAAACATTAAACATAACTCTAAATACCATAATTCATTCAGTAATGAATTAAAAATTGTAATCATTGGCAAATCACTCACTTGTAATAGAAGCCTATGGGCAGTGTTGAATTCTGGCATTTTTGTATCACTTTCATGAGTTAAAAATTCTAAAATGAAGCTCCAAATCTTTAAAATTCCTCCTTTCAGAGAAAGTGTGTACCTGTGTCAGGGACGTCTGTGGGCCTCATGATCCGTCTGATCTGCTCCATGGACTGCAGGTCAGGAGACAGACCTGTGGCAGAGGTGGGGACGATGAATCGGTCAATCAGTTACAGCGATTAAGTCAATTAAAAGGAGCGGTACTGATTACATGGGTCCTCTGAGTTTCACAATGGAACTGAGATATTTTATATATACCCAGTGAAATGTGCCAAATTTAGGGGTTTTGAAGATTACAAAATTTCTGAGTCTAATAAACATATTGAGCAATTTGCTCTTATGCCAAAAGAAATCCTTTTTTTTTTTTAAATCTTTTTCTGCAAATGTGTCAAATAAAGGAAATAAAAAACGTCCAAAACACCAAGAAACTCAATCCGAGCTGCAAAATTCAGCTAACAACGTTATGTCAGCGATTTGTTTTCTTGAACTCTGAACTCAGCTCACCATTAGCTCATCTTGCTCAGTTAGAATCATTTCTGAATTTGAGTTTTCCTAAGTAAAAGTAGATAACAATCCTACAATCTAAATAAAAATCTAAGAAAATCAAAAATAAAATATAAAAACTGAAAAAAAAATACCCCACCAATTTATAACAACAATCCAGCACTAATTTGGATTTTGAAGGTTTTCAGATATGAGTTTGTTGAGTGTGCTTCAAAACAGTAAATTAGAGGGAGAGTGAAAGTTGCTTCACTGATAGTTTCCACTTAACCCTACCTCCATGGCAGCAGAATATTTTCTCATCCACGATGGCGGCGATGGGCAGACAGTTGAAACAGTCAGTGAATGTCTTCCAAAGTTTGATGTTGAACCTGCGCTTGCCTGAAATCATTTTGAAATTATTTGTGAAGAAAATTATAATCACATACAGACATAAACACAGTAGCATATAACATATGTATGTATATGTACCTATGTATGACAGCCATTTATTTTTAAGCATGTAGTTTGTGATTGTACACCAGGTGGCACTATTGTGCTTTTAAATCTCTATATATCTCGGAACTGAATCTGAGTACTAAGAAGTAAAAATAGCATGAAGGTCATATTAAGGCATGCTTGTGTATTTGTGTGCGTACACTCGTCATAGAAGCCGTAGATGCGGTTGATGGAGGCGCACTCGTGGTTTCCCCGCAGCAGGAAGAAGTTTTCGGGATATTTGATCTTGTAGGCCAGCAGGAGGCAGATGGTCTCCAGAGACTGCTTTCCTCGGTCCACGTAATCGCCCAGGAAGAGGTAGTTTGCCTCCGGGGGGAATCCGCCGTACTCGAACAACCTTAGCAGATCTGTGTACTGACCGTGGATGTCACCTGTACACACAACAGAACAGGACGGAGATGATTAAAAAAGATGGGGGAAAGAGAACAAGACAAAGAGAGGCAGAAAGACAGTGGGCTGCGGCTGATGAAGTGAGCTGAATGTGAATAAAGGTGTCAGCCACTCGAGTCAATAGAGTCTGTGTACTCCAACAACGCAGTGAGCCACTGAATACTTAGGACGGTTTGTCGGCGAGGAGTCAGTTTGTCTGGACTGTAGAAAAATCCTGACATTCACAAAAGTCATTCCCTCCCACAAAATTATGGCTACAGAACCTTTTGCACAGACAGCGTGGACAGAAATCACAGAAAGCAACTGAGCTGAAGCTAAATAATACGTAAAAGAAACAATAATTTAAAGATAATATAAAGATTATTTCTATCCAGTGTTTCTTTTTTTTTCAGGGTTCTCTGGCACTGATGTCTGGGATACATCATATCTCTTCAGAATTTCCAGCTGTATTTTCTGGCACCCATTTTGCATCTCAATATCCAAAAACAAAAAAACAAAAACCGCAGCAATCTGATCATTGTGAGGGTCCAGCGTGTGTTTGAACACACCAATCATAGCAAAGCAAAGGCTTCAGAATGAGCTTGAGTACTGATGAGCGATATGGCAAGAATATCACATCACAATACTTCTTCCCTTCTGTTTTATATATATTTTATAGAGTACATAATCTGCTGGGAGGAAGTATTGTACTCTATATAATATGTATAAAATATATAATTTTGCTGCCGTTTTGCTATCAAACCACCAATAAAGGCCACTACAGATTCAGAGATTTGTGTCCAGTGTTCATAAAAATGAAAGCATTTCAAGAAGAAAATTACTTGAGTTATAAAAAAGTATAAAAGCAATGACACATGACAATAATAACGATGCTATTTTTATTTTAATATATTACAATATCTAAAGCATGCCCAGCCCTCCTCCTGAAACCCCTCAAGTGATGATACGAAGCTGTAAATATGACGTGCGCAATACCAACCGCAGATTTTAAGCGGGGCCTCCAGCTCCAACAGAATGGGCTGACTCAGGAAGATCTCTCGGGATTTAATACACAGCCCTCGCACCTCCGCCTCCGTCATCTGCACAATCTTTCCTGGGCGACATCCTCGCACTGAGAGAGAGAGAGAGACAGAGAGAGAGAGAAAGTGTTTATTGGCACAGGAATTAATTTCAAAACACACAATCAGACGACAGGTAACACCACAAAATTTAAAAAAAGGAGTGTGTACACTACAGGTTATGAGAGGTAATAGAAAGAGATATTTCTTTTTAAAATATATTAATTATATATACATTATATGTATGTTTTTAACATAAGGTTCAACTAAAAGCATGCAGCAATAAGAATTCTCAATTCTGATTGGTTGGAAGATGTTGAATCATTTTCTATAAATGCAACTGACAATTATTCCAGCTATAATTCAAATCAGAGGTTTGTTATATTAATGCGCCCATTCTAGAGACATCTTTTTGATGAATTTATCAAGTCATTCATTTGTGGAAGGAGTCTCTCGTGTCGGCACTTTGAAAAAGAAACTTTTGTCTTCAGGACAGCCAACTTTGTGCTTGTTTTTTCTAATTATTAACTTCGAAAGAGGAAACAAAAGAGAGGCTGGTGAGGGAACAACTGTTTATAGCTGCAGTAACACAAGTTATAACAGGAGCTAAGTTAAATGTAACTATAAAAAGATAAAAAAAAGTATGATGTTCATTATTAAATTAAATATTGTACATGCTAGCAAATTGCTGTGGTATAAGAGGAATAAAACACTTCGGGACACACTGTAATTGGAAAATAATCAACTTCAAGGTGAGAACAGTAACTCTGCTTCACGTCAGGCCGCATCCCACCACCTCATTGTTGATTACTTTCCTAAAATCCATATCCAATCCACCTGAATGTTATTTGTAGCTTCCTACAGAAACTATTAGAGTTCGCCTGAAACTGAAGATATATCTAGACTTTTCTAGACCTCGAGGTTTGCGATTCATTACTAGTCAACATGTTGACAACTAAGAGCTTGGAGGTTTTTCCTAAATTATTTGTTAGATTGAAAACACTATACATTAATAGAACATTCTGGAAAAAAAGCAGATGTCATTAAAAGTGTTGGTTGTTTGGCAAATTGACTTTAGAAACCTCTTTAACCAATGAACACCATCCGTACAGTGGCATATGGTGGCGGTAGCATCATAGTCTGGGGATGCTTTTCCTCAGAACCTGGATTCTTGTCAAAATTGAAGGAAGACTGGATAGAGCAAAATAGAGGCAGAGATTACAAGAGAACCTGCTTCAGTCCGCTGAAAAAACTAAAAGCTTGGGAGATACTTCAGCTTTTAGTAGGACAATGGTCCTGAACACACGGCCAAAGCAATGCAGGAATGGTTAAAAACAAGAAGGTGAATGTTCTACAGTGGCCAGAGGTCAGAATCCCATTGAGAATCTGTGGCACTGTTTGAAATTTGCAGTCAGCATTCAGTCAACATCCAGAGATGAATCTGAATACCAGTCTGAAAACATCAGCTAATAAATCACAAAACGAAACTGTTCTTCTTAAAAAGTGCACTGCAGGCTGTTGACAGGTCCCCGGGTTAATCCTCCAGCTGGTGTGTTCTGAGCACCATTTCAGTAACATAAGCAAAAATGAGGTACAAGCATGAGTCAACTTCTTCGCATCTCGGCGAGTATTGCAAGGTGGCGTGCAAACTTCCTGAGCAGGAGAAACGCGGGCTTAAGAGGCGATGGTGACGTTTGATAGTGTGAAAGCAGACTCGTATCTGATTTACAATCCAAATTACAGTCAGATGACACTGTGATACTGAATGATACTTTCATATAACAAGAAATCATAACAGTTTCCCTACATCACATATCATGGTGTTGTATCGCATTTGGAACCGTTTATTCAATTCAATTCAATTCATTTTTATTTGTATAGCGCTTTTTTACAAAGGTCATTGTCTCAAAGCAGTTTTACACAAACAAAAGTAAAGTGAAGTGTGTGTGTGACGTCTCTGATGAGCAAGCAGGGCGACGGTGGCAAGGAAAAACTCCCTGAGATGGTGATAGGAAGAAACCTTGAGAGGAACCAGACTCAACAGAGAACCCATCCTCATATGGGTTTTTGTGTTTATGTGATTTTCTTCATAGAGCTAAAACTTGCTTCTTCAAATTACTCCAAATGGAATATAAGCAGAGAAACAATATTTTTAAAGCAGCCACAATAACAATATGTCATATTATTACCACTTTCTTGAACACTGCACATTAAATACACACTATAAATACAGCTAGTCACACATATTTACACGTGCACGCGATGCAAAGACATCTGTGAGGGAAGAAAAAATTCCAGGTTTGACATTGTGAGTGAAAAAAGTATTCCTAAGGACAGAAAAAGTAGCATGACTTTCCTACTGATGCCATTTCTACTCGTAAAATGTACGCGAAACACTCAAAAAAAAAAAACATGCACATAAAAACAAACAAAGAGAAAGCCTGAAATGTACGAGGTGGCTGTTCAGGTGACTGACTAGGTACTGGCCATGTTTGTATTCTTTTCAAAGACAGAAATTTGGGTGATGTGACAAAATATATCACAATTCTCAAAAGCATTTCTACGACACACGAAACAAACTTATAATAAATTCATTTTTTATTTTGAATAACAGATTTAACAATGAAAAAGGGAGCCTTTTTAATTTTAAAATTTCAAAGATTAAATACATTTCAACATCACTTCTTCCAGTTCGTAATTATTTTTAACACAAACTTTTTAAATGTAATAAAATGATATCACAGTATCTCAGAAAAAATGTTGTAACATACAGTAATTTATCATAATATGGATATTATATTGTCATATCACTCCACCCTATTTTAGTCCAATTTTACCATCCTGACCCAGCAGAGCGAATGAACCAAAGATGAACTTGGACATGGACGTGCACTGTACTGGATTTATGTCTGTCTGACACTTATAGCACCTGTCTACACACACACACACACACACACACACACACTCCGAAGCGGGAGCATTTAGTGGACATCCAAGGATCAGTTAGCAGTAAACTAGGCCTCACATAGCGCAGAGAGACTACAGCACTTTACACCACCTGGATAAAGTTACACTGACTGTACACACTGCTATGGCAAGCTGACGTCAAACACGCACACACACACACACACACACACACGCATGCACACACAACACACAAACAACACACACAAGTCCAACGGCACAGAAAGACATCAGACTATTTAAAGCAGATGTATTTTATGATGAACAAGTAAGCACGCAAACAACCGAACACAAACACACAACTGCAAGTGCATGCACTCTCACCTGAACAGCTATAGACACAAACACACTCACACACATTCACAGCTGAAGTGGCATGTAGACACACACACCCACACCCAAACCCACACACAGCTGAAGAAGCATTTACACACACACACACACACACAACTGCAAGTGCATGCACTCTCACCTGAACAGCTATAGATACACACACACACACACACACAGTTGAAGAGGCATGTACACACACATACTCTCACAGCTGAAGAAGCATGTACACACACACACACATAAGCAGAGTTGAAGAAGCATGTATACTCAAACACACACACACACACAAACAGAGCTGAAGAAGCATGTATACTCAAACACACACACACACAAACACAATTGAAGAAACATGTACACACGTACACACACATACATACACAGTTGGAGAAGCATGTATGTATACACACACACACACACACGCACACACACAGTTGAAGAGGCATGTACACACACAACCATACACACTCACACAGGGCTAAAGAGTCATGTGCACATAAAGACACCACACGCTCAGCTGTAAAGGCATGTACACACCAACACACAAGTGTAGAAGCATTTACACTCGCTCACTCCTACACATTCATGTACACACACACACACACACACACACACACTCCTACACACTAATGTATGCACACAGAAACACAGTTCCCTGATGACCCCGGCTCTGGACTGTACCACAGTAACAGAAGGGGGGTGTCGGTGCTTTCTGAGCATTTCTCCTTCTGTTTCTCTGCAGCACTCCACTCTGTATTTCCACAAAGGAAAATCTCCATGGCAACAGAATCAGGTGAGGCAGGGGTGAGGGGCGGGGCATGATGATCGACAGCTTTCTTTGTCTACAAAACGTGACGAGCCAATGGGTCCATGAACACACATTAAAATTTTATCTTATATCATTTTCTTACTTCTCCAATGTTAATAATAATAATAATAATAATAATCACAGAGCAATTGTATATTTGATGTTTATTATATATTTTAAAATAAATATTTAATAATTAATTATAAATTTTACAATATACATACTGTTTGTACATTTGCTAAAAAACTGCCAGCAAAACAGTAGCGTTGCTATTAAAAAAAAACTGAATACAGCACTTTTTATTATTTAAATAAAATTATTATTTTTTTTGTAAATAATAATAAGAACAATAAACTTAACAGTGAATATATGGGGAATAAATATTAATTTATTATAATTTTTGAATTAATATTTAATACATTCATTTTAATAAATTTTAAAACTCCTGATGATTGCCCAGCACTAATCACACAGTAATGTTTTCTTGATATTTAGCATAAAATCTCTGTATATGTCTATATATATCCACTCCTTCACCACATAAGATATAACTTAATATCATGGTAGACTCTACGTAGTAAACTCTACTGCCACGGAGAAAGAGGGACTCCAAAAGTAATGAAGCCAAATGTTTATATTACTGGAGATGAGTGTGTTCCTCGATTCTCAGACAAACAACAGATCAAATATTTAGGTACTTGAAAGTCAAGTGTCTGTGTGTGGTCTAAGAATGCAGTGCGTAGTACATGGTTTGAAGATTTGAGACACAGCCAATAGCTCTGTATTATCTTTAGGAGAAGGACAGGATGAGAAATGTATCATGTATGTATGTATGTGGTTTGAGATGAAGAGTGAAGTGTGTGTGTGTGTGTGTGTGTGTGTGTGGGAACAAATTCTCCACAGGGCAACAGAGTACATCCATCCAAATTTGGCCTGGGTTATGGGAGAGGGAGGGAGAGAGAGAGAGAGAGAGAGAGAGAGGGGGAGAGAGGGAGAGAGAGAGAGAGACATGGTGTCCTCTCTGGTTCTCCTTTATGCCAAACTAAACACTGCAGTGCAGATCGTTGGCCTCTGCCTGCCCTCTTCCTCGTTCCTTCTTTTTCTCCCTCTCTCTCTCTCTCTCTCTCTCTCTCTCTCTCCCTCTCTCTCTCTCTCTCTCTCTCTCTGGGCCATTGCACCACTTCAAAGCACATCATCAGGTTTTACTATCAGGTTTTATTTATCAGGTATTTTTATTTGTTTAAGGTTCTCTTAGCTGCTTCAAACAGGAATCTCAGGAAACTTTGGAGGTTTACGATGAGGACTAAGAACAATGCCTTAAAAATAAAACACTCAAGACGTGTGAGTACGTCTGCACGCTAATCTCTCTCTCTCACACTGTGTTCATGATTAGAGAACACCGTTTCTATCAACATATAACAGCTATTATCTCTCCCCAAGTGGCCAGTTCTTGCCAAATTACAGAGAACAATAAAGAGGCCATAGATTAACATACTTGTCAAGTTTTTGTGAGGATTGCGCAATATTAACTGCATGAAATGTTTGCAGAAAACCGATTGGCTGAAGGCGACCGTGTTTTTGAAGTTGCAGATTAGCAGAACGAGAGAGTGGAATCCATGCTCTCTGTACCATTTCAACATAGAATCAGAATTATAATGATAATATATAAGAAAAATCCTAAGAACAACAATAGGGTTCCTTCAGTGCTTGGACCCCTAATAACTGGCACAGGAGTGTGCAAAAATTTTAGCTTAGTTCCAGTCAGCATTGAAAAATTCTTCTGTAGGTTTGATGGCTGCTGATAAAGGTTTGATAAAGGAGAAGTGGCATCAGAGGTAACGAGAGAGAGAAACAGTGGTATCTCTACATGACCTTGTCTGAGATAATTACTGACTGCGTAGTGTAAACACGAGTAATGCAGCACTGCCCTCATCATCTGTCGAGTTTGGCACAGATGGACTGTGTTTCGTGTTTTTCCGGCACTGCAGGTGAGATCATATACTCGTCGTTCACAAAAGGTAAAAAAAAAAAAAAAAAAGCGACGTGAAACAGTCGGTACAGTGTGTGACACCAAGCCCCGTCTAGCAGAGCCAGCAAAACCAGCATGAGGACAGGCTGAGCACCTGAGTGTTATGCCTGTAACTCAGGCAGAGAAACCTCTCAGGGTTAAGCAAAACGAGTGCACAAACATTCCACAGGAAACACATTCATGGCAGATTTTAAGATATGTGTGTGTGTGTGTGTGTGTGGGGGGAGCAAGAGTGAGAGAGAAGGAAGGAACAGAGACATATATGTATACAAATGACTCCCTCCAAAAACCGACTGCCATATATGGGCATACACGGAGAGAGAGGAAGAACGACGAAAGAGGGACACACACACACACACACACACACACATCTAAAGTGTTAGGAACAGGAAATCTGCTGTAGGTGTTAATTAAATTATAACTATAACTCTAAACTATAAACTTTAACTCTATAAGACTTCATTTAACAGTGTAGGTGTTTATTTGACTATGAAATGTAAAGAAAAACTCCACCCTGAAATGCATTAAATAAGTTTCTATTGAAATATTGTGATGTGTCTAGGGATTCTGGTGCTGTATTTCCTTATTCCTGTGTGCACAGGGGGACACTGTTACTGTTAGCACAGTTACACTTCAACATCAACATTCTTCAACATTCTAAAACATATGAGCGGGTTTCACTGTTAGCTCCTAAAAAGCAAAAGAGCAAGAGCTTCTTTACTCATTCACCATCTTCCAACGATGTGCAATTTCATATTAATGAGAAATCCAACGTAGAAGCAGTGGGGATGTTGATGCAAATGTTAGACTCAAGGTTTCAGAAGGCAAAGCAGCTTTACGGCGCAGTTTCGCCAAGTTACGGCAGGGACTCGACTCGGCTAGTGAGCGATCTACGAGATGACGAGTGCGATGGAGCTGATTGTGGTATTAGCATGAAAGCTGAAGCTTGGGAAGTTGAGTGTGCAGATCAGGAGGTGACGGATTAAAGGACTAAAGTGCCTCTGCATCACTCTCTTTAGGTAGAGATGTGCACACTGCGTGATTCTACACGATACAGGTGCGCACATTATGTGACTGTCATAAGTTAAACGCTAATGATGGCACTAATTAAGGATGCAGGAAGTGATTGCACCTGAATTTCAAGATTACTTTAACTGCAACTGCATGAATAATAATAATAATAATAGATAAACAAACATACAATTAAAAAAAACTTTGAGTTGTTTTGCCATTCGTCAGTGATTACAATTTATGGACGAACAACTCATTGTGCTTTTTGTGGATGTTTCACAACATTACATTAACTATTAATGATATTCTAAAATACGACATTCTTTAATAAATAAAACATTGTAATCAGTGGCAAACTGCTGTTAAGAGGAATAAAACACTTCCGTTCCTTCTGTTAAATCTGGAAAATAATCAACTTCGGGGTGGTAACAGTAACTCTACTTCATGCCACACACACACACACACACACACACACACACAGAGCAATGTAATGCTCTCCCTTGGTCTGTCTGCCTTCTTTCCACTATGGGTAGCCAACTAGCCTGCTTCATACACACACACGCACACACACACACACACACTCTCGGTGGAAAACTGTGACCCTTCATCTGGCTTGTGGAGAAAATGGAAGCAAATGGAGAAGGCCTTTTCAGTTTATGGAGTACACACTGAATACGTCTCATTGTGTGTGTGTGTGTGTGTGTGTGTGTGTGTGTGTGTGTGAGCATGTGCATGCATGCGTGTGTGGTTTAGTAGGAGTTTCTCGGACTAAAGGCATTATGTTGCACCATGGTGCCAGCTCTGGTGCCAGGAAGGGAAAACGGCAAGCAACACACACACACACACACACACACACACGCAAACCTTTAGTAAGAATTTAAACAGACTAAACCATTGTACTTACATGCTGAAGGTTTCAACTGATTCGTATTTACGATTCAGAGTCTAATGGACTGAATCACTGCTGCACTGATTTTCAATACACAGCATTTTTTTAAAATACAGTCACCACCACTGTGTTGCTTTCAGTTCTAGCATTTGTGCATAACGTGTGCGCCTGAGATAAAGTTCACGAAAAGCTCACGTTTTATGCAGTGTCTATATTGTGCAAGGAAGTGATGCGCAAACTTCACACACTTCCACTTTCTACATGAAAGTGGATTTTATATGAAATAATCTACAACGTCATTGTTGCGCAACCTGTAGCTGCATGAGCGTCATGTTTTTTATTGAGCCGTGTCGTAATTACAGTACAAAATTCAGATGGCCTTATCACCCACGTTTCACGTATGGGTGTTAGATGCCTGGATAAAAATGAGGCTTTTGATTGGCTGGTTATATATGGGAGATTCTGATGCCACAGCTATCTGTGGCTGGGAGTCAAGAGAGCCAAGTTGGACGTCTCTCAGGGTGGGAGGAGCATACTCTCCAATCACTAGAAAGACCAATCGTGGACGTCTGTGAGCTCAGATATGTGGAAGAGGGCGGACAGCGTATGCCGTCTTGCCCCTTCACTGGAGTCATTGATTCACACCGGATCCGTTTCTGAAGTGTTTTAGCCACTCCTGTTCAGAAATCCTCTCTACCTAGAAAGCCGCTTCTACATATGTGGCATTATTAATAAAAATTAAAATAAAAAAAAAAAATAAGAAAAGAAAAAAAAACAGTCAGTCTTTCTACAAGAAGGATTAAGGGTTCATTCAGTGTGCTAAAGGTTCCTAAGTGTTTTCATTATGACTCATTTTGGTGAACAATTAAGAAGCTGATGTTCATTATCCTAAACACCCACACACAAACTGCGTAATTTACAATTTGTGTTTTATGATCATATGGATTTACAGCCATAGCTAATTGGCAGGATGGAGAGTGTGTGCAATTACACACTCTCTCTCTCTCTCTCTCTCTCTCTTTTTCTGTGTGCGTGTGAAATAATGAGAGAAATAGACACAGAAAAAAAAGGGAAAAGATGGAGAGAGAGGACAGAGCTGCTGTTGTTTTATAATCTGGAGAGGGCTAATGAGCTAAAATATGAACACCCCCGCAACACACACACACACACACACACAGCTCCATTAAACGTAATGAAAAACAGAGGCAAAGATGGTGAAAATACGAAACAACTTAAGGTGTACTGCAAAAACATACAGCTCTTTCACAACAAGGTTTTAAATAGAAGCACTCGTTTATTCGCACATCTGTCCGTTTAGCCTGTGACGCTGTTTCATCTCAACGTGTTTATTGGTGCTATATATAAGCACATGGTTCTCGGTTTTCATATCATGATGATATATCATTTTACTGAAGTCCAGGATTTGAAATCTGATAATACTGATAGTACATGAATAAAAAAAACAGAGCAGAGCACCTTGGTAAATTGTAGTGTTTCCTGTGTGAACTTAGAATATCTGATCTACCAATGATGCAATTTCCTTTCATTTCAGTCACCACACTTAAATAAAGACTTTAGTGCGGATTAGTGCTTGCTTAAAATTTTCTTTCATGGCAAGGTCAAGATCTGTATTGAACTGCTGTCAGGAATTTTTACACTTCATTTAAAAAATTCCATATTGACAGACAGAAGGTCAAACAATTAATCAAGCAGAGAAATATAATCAGGATCAAAGATATGGAGGAGCAAAAAGTCAGAAGTTGGAATAAATGGAAAATAGTGCTTACAAGGAAGAATGGCAAAATCTTTCAAAGAATGTGTGTGTGTGTTTGTGAGCCAGTGACAGAGAAAACAGGGAAGCAGTTGAGTGTGAATGTCTGAACGTAAGGATTCGGATCGGGATGAGGAGCGGTTAGGAGTCTAACCCATAACCCCTAACCCCTAACTCCTAACTCAGACAACGCACTTATCCAGCCTGAAACACACTCTGAGTTGTCTCCGTGTCCTGGACTTTTGGCTTGACTCCGCCCGGGTAGGAGGAGCTAGAAAAGGTCCAACTCCACCCTATCCAGGATCAGTAGTGACAAGTAACATATACAGCAGCAGAATTTTACAATTACAGTGTGACTGCATTAAAAGGTTAACCCTCATGGTGCTTTTACGTGAACATGACACTATGGCTGACACGTAAATGAATCGTACGGTGTTCACCTACGAAATCCCAACAGCTCAAGTCTGATATCTTCATGCCTTCAAAACCAGAAAGTGAGGAATGCATACTGTACAACGAGCACACCGTGACTCTTGCTCACTCGGCCCTCAGGTTGCGTGTGAGCTGTCGCTGTCACTAAACAGTAGAGCAGTGATTACTAACAGAGACAGCTGTGCCTGCTGACATTTACACAGAGAGAGAGAGGGAAACAACGAGGGGAAAAACCACTTCTGCCTGTACTACGGTTTTTCGAATAATATTTTTGTATTTACAGGCAAAAAAAGTTTCTTTAAAATGGTGAAGATAACAGATTCTATATTTAGTCGTCAGATATAAAGCTGTGGAAACATGGGTTTTGTAAACTTGCTAGCTAAAGAACCATTGATTTGCTTGACTTGTGAGTAGTGAAGAACAATTTCCAGTTTGTTTTTTTTCTGTCGCTACATCTTAAGTGAAATTCTACTGGATATTAAGTTGGTCCTATGATGCAATTATGTTATTAAGCCTATGTAGTGAGCACATACAGTGAATACTGAAAACTTTGAATATTAAATCTTAGTAACTCAAATGAACACCACTATAAAAAGTCAACGGGGGCCAAAAATAGTCGTTGCATCTGTGTGATTTACAAACTGCACTCTTGTGTGAAGTTTGACATTTTACAACAAACTTTTGGTATGAATTGATTCAGTATGACTTATCGGAATAAATTTACATGGAGTCCTGGGGTAATTTCCTATTTTACAGTGATTTTATTTCTTTCCAGATTGGCCATGTTTCTCCGTCCTCTTCTGAGAAAATTACAGGCTGCTGTTTTTCACCAAACGCAAGGTTCATCTGATAATTTTAGTCCGGATGCACGTGTCCGTGATCATCTACGCAGATGTTGGCTCTCACCGGAAAAAAGATGTTTGACTGCTGCTACTTGCTGTATTTAGTCTTGTAGCGTGTGTATCAGTGACCGTTCCTCAGATATTAAAAAAATGGCTGCTTCTCATACACTTCGTGATTACATCTCTGTTATATAAATGATACGTGATATTCAATGACGATATTTCACGTTTGTTAAAGAATTGAACTGAGCACTTTAAATGCTTTGTATTATATACTTCGATATCTTTTCCGATCACACTGTAATATGATCCACTATCATTTCCACAAAGGCACAGAAGCGTCACAATGCTGTGACGTGTCTATTCAAGCGTCCGTAAAATGGATTGTTTATTTATTCAGCAGTCAAGAGCGCTGAGAGTGTAAACAGTGGTGTCAGATAGAGCTGTTGCTGGATGCTTGTTGTCCCCGAGAGGCGCTCAGTCTTGTTAAAGTCCCAGAAAAGCTATGAGACACACTTCTGTGTTCGTTACAATGAACAGAGGGAAAGGAGGGCTGAGGCTTAACTACTGCAGCCATTTACAAAGCAGAATGGAAAATGGCTCGGGTTGCTGAGAGAGAGAGAGAGAGAGAGAGAGAGAGAGCAAGCACTCCTGCACTGATGTGGGTGGACCTGTGCAAAGAAGGTGTGACATCTGAAATCCTTTTCCAGTGTACTTGGGTGCTTGCTTGGCAAGCCCATGTTAGTGCAAATACCATTAGTAGAATTTATAACGAAAAATGTTTTTAGAATATCACCATCTCTCTATTTGTAGTGTCAAAAGATAGACATCTGTACTTTCTGGTACTAAATGTGGACAAGAACTGCCTGCTTTAATAAAAAGAGGCCATTTGACTGATAATGCAACTGACCAACCACAGATTTTTCCAAGAGCCTGTCGGCAAACTTGCGACAGTTTCGAACAAAACTTTATAATAACTAAAAAAACGTTGTGATACGTGCCATAATCTTTGTTCTTCAATTCAGTGGCTACATCTTTCTCTGAAAAGCTCACTGATTCACAACATTCGCAAGCTTGTTTACTTGTTGCAAGCTGAATGACACTGAAATTTGCAACCTATGAGATTCTGAAGCTTGTGGCCAGAATAGTGTACAATCGAACACTTCGTGAGCCAACGATCTTCATCACTGCTTATCCACCCTGTGTGTATGCCCGAACAGAAGCCAAGATTCCTCACTTTCAACAAGAATAATTACCCGGGCAATCTGCATTTAACAAATTAACACGACTACGTTCGCTGTCTTTAAAGCAACTGCACGTTGAACAGATCGTAACAAAATAAATGATCCACAAAAAAATGACCTACTGCAAAAGCATTTACTGTTATGACTCAGTGTTATCTTCAGCATGACCTCCTTTAATGATGACAGTCATAATAGGGTCTTTTCCATCGCAAGGAAAAGCACACACAGAAGTGGCTATTTTAAGATCCCTTACATTACAGCGTAAGGTTGACGCCTAGGCTGTGTCCAAATAAGGCTCTGAGTGAAAGAAAGCGTGTGTGCGCTCTCCTGTCGTCACAAGGGTCCTTGTGTAGTGCTGAAGGTCACTTTGGCGCTCGTGCTACTGCTCAATACCATCGACTGGCATCAGATTAATGTTTGCAAATACAAAAGCATGAGCATAGAGATAAATGACTGATGCTGCTTTCTAAAAGTAAAATCTAAAAGTCTAGCTTTAATCTTACAGTACAGCGAGAACTATAACGGTTTCAAGCCTAATTTATTTTATTTACTATGTGGAGATATTGGTAATGAAAACTAAATCGATAGGAAGGCGTCCAATGGTTGTAGGGGGAAAAAAAAAATAGAAGCTTGCTTTTAGCATTAAAATTAAATAAACCATGCTGGTCAGAACCAGGGCTGTCAAAAATGTCTGCTGTCTAACATCCAAAGAGGTACTAATATTATGCTTTTCTCTCACGATTGTTTTCTAACATAATAATGTGTCTGAGTGACGACTCTATCCACCCTTGTCTGGTAAACAGAATTACTGGATTGCTTTTTTTTACAAGAAGGACTGATTAATTTTGTCCAAAATGTTAAGGTACATTAGAAGCATTAGATGTCCTGGAGACTCCTCCCAAATGGAACAAAAAAAATGTTTAGTAAAGTGTGTAAATGTTTTCGTAAGACAAACCGAACTATTTCCTCCAAAATTTTCTCCATACTCATGTGTTTATGTAGACAAACGCCAATCACCTATAAATTACCAAGTGCATTCACAAGACCGATAATTTACATTTAGCCACGCCCACAAAACTCCATAAAAGGCAAAGCTCACAAATGGTGAAAGAGCTCCTCCTAAGCTCCAAAGTCTTCCAGTAATGCAGCTCGACCACTTCAGAGCATCAGCTACCATAGGCACACTACTCAAACTGCTTTACAGGGTGCCATTACTTTTGTCCTAATTGAGTGAATAAAATTGCAGTAACTCACGACAATTATATTATCTGACTCACTTGAGGTTCACAGTAGTGAATCTCTCAGAGTCAGGATCTCTTGTGGGATACGAAAATTTTTTCCAAACTAACTGGATGTTCATGAACACTGCATTTGTTGTATAAATGCTCCTACAAACAATTTACAAATAAATTTAATCATAATCAGCTTTATGAGGCCTATTGTGTGTGTTAAATGTCACATTCAGGGTGTGATTTGAGCACATTAGGAAGGGTGAAGAGATTACTTATTTATTACTCGAGGTGTAGCTACACTGTAGCCTAGTCACGTAATGTGTGGTGCAGCTAGCAAAATTTCTCTGAGAGTAGCTAACGATAATTTAGAAGTAGCTCTCCTAGCACTCAAGACACAAGGAAGCTAAGTGATAAAAGGCAAAATGTCATAAACCACGGTCGTGTAGCCTTAACAAAATAGCGGGAACCATGTTTCAAACCTTTAGCACAATATAACCATATAAATGATTCTGGAGGAAAGTTCGATCACTCTAATCATACAAATTTTGTCATAATTCATCCTGCACATTTGTCCCCTGGTGACGTATGAAGAAATTCTTCGTGCAAAGACGTTACGTAAGCACCAATTGATGAATCTGAATTCTTTCTGAAGCAGGTTAGAGGTCTTTCTAAACATCCTGTTAGTCATCGACGGCTCTCACGGCTGATGCAAACAAACAGGCGTCTGTCGGAAAACCGTTCTGAGCTGATACAGAAAAAATGCAGGGAAAAAATGATGAGTCATGTGACGTACAGATAATAACAATATTCACAACTCTTATAAAAACTAGTCATGTGCCAGTATTACACTTTTATATCACAATAATATGTTTACGATATGATCATAACATCCTAGTCAACAGAATTTCACCCTGGTAAGCGCTGCTTTCGTGAATAGTTTATCCTTGTCTGACTTCCTGAATTCTGTAGTGTTAGAGACTGGAGGAAAGCTCAACATAAATTCGACTTGAATTGTGAAAACGTGACTTACTTTGTTTTGAACATGACCAATAATCCAGGTATGAATCAGAAAGAGAACACCAGACTGCTGGATGATGTAACCCCTTACTCAGCATGATAAATGATGATTAAAATTTAATAAACCGTTAGGAAAGTGCACAGACACACACACACACACACACACACACACCCCGGAACTGGGCGTCTGAAGCAAGGTGTGTCCTCAGGAATGCATACCTTGCGTTAGAAACCCCGGGGGGGCACTTCAACACGGATTTGACTTATAATATTGCGATAATATCAGATTTGTTCGTTTTTGTCCATTAAGTCACGCTTAAATACGTAGAACATTTTAAAATGTTTGACTCTAAATAAATATCACTTTATATTTTACTAAGAAGTGAGACTTCATTAACGAAAAAAAAAAAACTAAATAAAAAGCACAAAAACAAACAGCTGACTAATGATTGCACGACTACTTTTTTATTTTATTTTGTTTTGTTGTTTTTTTTCCTTCACTTTTTTGGACTATATCAGGACCTGCTGGACATCATCTGATTTTTTTCCATCATTACAAATTTTTAAAAATATACATATCATTGTTTAAACATCCAACTGATCCAACATCCTGCATCCAAATGCATAATCCACATTTTTTAATTCCTTTTTTATTTAAAACAAAAACTGGTCTCAGAATATAACACGACGTTTTGAAGATATTGAATATATTTTTGGATCAGCAATGTTCATGGTAACATAGTAGGAAAAAACCAATAACAGTGTAATTATAAGTCTGTTTCACAACGTTTGAAGAATACTAAAGGTAACCGACACTCCAAAAAAATGTTAATTAATTCATTTTTATTGTGTGTGTCATATCTGTCATTGCTTTTTTTTATTTTGTGAAAGTTTCTTGACATTTAACTTCGGCGTGTGCGCGGGTTGAGTTTTCCTATGACGATGCACTTTCATTCCCTGCATCAATAAAGAATCCATCTATCTGTCCGTGTACTGTTTTACACCTTTACTAAGAGCATGACTGCGCATCTCTGGAGATAAAAGCGTAAGTTCAAAACGTATAAACTTATACGAACTTCATATCTTCATACAGCTGTGTATATCGTGTCTGTAAGTGTTACGGCAGTTATTATGCCATATTTCCAGCTACATAACCCCCTCATAGTCAGGGACTATGTGTTAAGCACACCACAGTTCACATGTCAAAGGTCAAACCTCAAATATCAGAGTATTACTAAATCTTTTGTCAAAGTATCCAAGAATAAAGCGTGAATAAACCCAAAAACGCTGATTTCTCTGTTTTAAATCCTTTACTGCATGTAATAAAGGAGTTATAAACGCATGTACTCTGATTACAGAGCCTTTTCACCATCGTTAATAAAGCCAAGCTTTAATAATACGGGTCTAATTAATAACACTAAGATTATAACCAGTTATAATTACACCAAATGTCACCATACACCCCCAAAAAAATGTCAACTTATCCTTTTCATCTTAATGTCAATTCTGTTCACCAGTTATAACAAATCTAATCATTTCACCAGCATTAATAATGTTTTTTTTCACTTGTTTTGAGAACACCAGCCAATTACAATCCTTATGACTATTCCTACTTGACAGTTCTAACACATATCCAATCCTCCTTACCTGTTATAACAACAACAAATCTTTTTAATAGATCTAACATCAATCCTTCTGACCAGTTATAATACTAATTCTTTTCACCAGTTATAACATTTACCAACCATTCTGACCAGTTTCCAACAGGTATAACAATACCTATCCTTTTTTATCTGTTATAACTAATATACCAAACATTTTCACCAGTTATGACTGGTAAGAAGGATTGGTATTGTTATAACCAGTTATAACTAGTTTCACCAGCTATAACAACACCAATCTTTTTCACCTGTTATAACAATACTGATCGTTCTTAGCAGTTATAACAGCACCAATCTTTCTTAGCGGTTATAACAACACCAATCCTTCTTAGAAGTTATAACAACACCAATCCTTCTTAACAGTTATAACACCAATCCTTCTTAACAGTTATAACACCAATCCTTCTTAGCAGTTATAACAACACCAATCCTCCTTAATAGTTATAACAACACCAATCTTTTTCACCTGTTATAACAACACCAATCCTCCTTAATAGTTATAACAACACCAATCTTTTTCACCTGTTATAATACTGATAGTTCTTAATAGTTATAACAGCACCAATCCTTCTTAGCAGTTATAACAGCACCAATCCTTCTTAGCAGTTATAACAGCACCAATCCTTCTTAGCAGTTATAACAGCACCAATCCTTCTTAGCAGGTATAACAACACCAATCCTTCTTAGCAGTTATAACAACACCAATCCTTCTTAGCAGTTATAACACCAATCTTTTTCACCTGTTATAACAATACTTATTGTTCTTAATAGTTATAACAGCACCAATCCTTCTTAGCAGTTATAACACCACCAATCCTTCTTAGCAGGTATATGAACATCAATCCTTCTTAGCAGGTATAACAACAGCAATCCTTCTGCCCAAATACCAATCCTTCTTATCAGTTACCATAAGTTATAACATGACCAGTCTTCTTCAACAGTTATAACAACACCAATCCTGATTAATTATAACAATATGAAACCTTCGGCCCAGATATAATAACATACTAAATCCTTCAGTTTTAGTATTGTTATAACCAGTATCCTTTTCACCAGTTACAACAATATCAATCCATCTGACCAAATATAACAATATTAATCACTTTCACCAGTTATAACAACGCAAATACTTCTTAGCAGTTACAACTTATTCTTTTTACCACTAGTTATAACAACACTAATCCTTTCACCAGTTATAACCTACTCTTTTTACCACTAGTTATAACAACACTAATCCTTTCACCAGTTATAGCCACTGTACCAATCATTTTGATCAGCTTCAGTAATGCCAATCATGTGTATTACTTGCTGTAATGAGATTTTGGTCTGCATATATTAGTGGATAAAAGTTGAATAGTGAAAGTCCTTGAGCAATAAACTACATATGATAATCTCCAGTGTTGAATGAACTCATTTGAATGTGCTTGTAATGAGGGATTTTACAAAGAATGCAGATGTTAATGCAGATTTTTCTGCTATAAAAACACCAACACTTCTGTCCAGTTTTAATAATGCTGATCATGGCCATTGGGTTTGAGTGTCAGAAGCACTTTGGGTCTCTGTAGAGTCGTTAAAAGACTAATACAGAAATCCCTTGATCAAGAAAGCATGAAAATCCGTCAGTTTTGAAGTCAATTCTTCAGTGTTACGAGTGTTGTAGCTTTATAAACACTGTCCTGTTGACTGTTTGTTGTGTTTTTTACACTGTAGGTGTTTACTGTTTATTCCAGTCGCTCCATAACAAACACACAACCACCGACAGCTAACTAACAACACTCTCTAACAAATCCACAATGTCACAGCTAATAAGAACAATAGTTTCTTTGTATAGTATTTTTTTTAAAGGATAAAAATATGCTCGGGCTGGAAAGCAGAGATGTCTGAGCTAAAAGGTGTGACCGACATGTTGGCTGTTCTTCGGCTCAAGAGGCCTCTTTTGGAGGAAAAAAACGTCCACAACACACAAGATAACTATCTATTTTGTAAATATATTTCCTCAAAAACCGTTCAGGGGAGACGTTAAAGTGGTTAAATAAAGATATAGCGAAAGAAAACTCACCCTCTAAAAGCCTGGAGATGAGCGAATCGACGTCCAGTTCCCCCTCCGCCATATTTGAAGGGTGTTCGCTATAGAGGCTTTTTTTGCGCCTTCGGTAGAGCAGGGGCGCGCGCACACTCACACTCACTCACACGCACACGCACACACACACACACACACACACACGCACACGCACGTACACGCGCGCGCGCCTGACGCTTTCGGAGCCGGGGACGCGCACGCAGTGGGGCGTCAAGCAAAGCGCGCGCTCCCGGGGCTACGCCTGTCCCAGGAAACGTTTTGCAGACTGTGCCGCTCCGAGGCTGGGTATTTTGTTGTAGAATATATTTACATATCTGTAATCAAATACTGGCTGTATCCTAGAGTGTTTGGAACTTTCTTTCATCGGAAAGTAGCTTAATTTTGCATGCTTAAAAAGTCGTTAGAAGCCGCCAGATGACGCCATAGACTCATTTGCATATTTATTGAATAGTATTTGTATGTCAAAACGTGTTGCATGGAGAAGGAAGATTTTCTGAAGACACTTATATGAACTAACTACAAACTAAATTTATGTATTTACAGCTTATACCAAAACAACTATTACAAGACTGTAATTACTTTCAAGAACGCAGGCGAAAATAAGTTGTTGTAGTGAGTAGCTGGGAAACAGACATGAGAGAAGAAGAGAGATTAAAATGGAGAACAAAGAAGTGTACGAGTGAGACAAACAATGACGATCAGTAACTGGTCACTGGCAACAATGGTGTTTAGAGATTGGTCACTGGCAACAATGGTGATCAGTGATTGGTCATTGGGAACAATTGTGATCAGTGATTGGTCATTGGGAACAATGGTGATCAGTGATTGGTCATTGGGAACAATTGTGATCAGTGATTGGTCATTGGGAACAATGGTGCTCAGTGATTGGTCATTGGGAACAATGGTGCTCAGTGATTGGTCATTGGCAACAATGGTGATCAGTGATTGGTCATTGGCAACAATGGTGATCAGTGATTGGTCATTGGGAACAATTGTGATCAGTGATTGGTCATTGGTGACAATGGTGCTCAGTGATTGGTCATTGGGAACAATGGTGCTCAGTGACTGGTCATTGGGAACAATGGTGATTAGTGATTGGTCATTGGCAACAATGGTAATTTGTGATAAATCATTGGAAATAATAGTAATTTTTGATTGGTCATTGGGACCAATGGTGATAAGTGATTGATCATTGGGAACAATGGTGATCAGTGATTGGTCTTTGAGCACAATGATGATGAGTGACTGGTCATTGGGATCAACAGTAATTAGTGATAGGTTATTGGTAAAATGGTGATTAGTGATTGGTTGTTGGGAACAACAGTGATTAGTGATAGGTTGATGGAAACAAATGTGATTAGTGATTGGTTATTGGGAATTTAGGTGATTAGTGATTGGCTTTTGCTAATGCTGGTGATTAGTGATTAGTTGTTAGGAACATAGGTTCAAACGGGGCCACCACCCTGCTCTCTCTCAACTTATATAACCAGCAGCTGTGATGTGAGCTGGAGAGCTGAAATCACATGCAGGATAGTCACTAATGTCTTCTCCAAAACTCATTTGAGTTGTCAATAGGCTTTTATGAAAATATCCAATATCCAACCATAGGTCTACTGCACCATCAGTGCTTGGACCCCTAATTAGAAAAAAAAGAAGAAGAAGCACAATGACACACATTATAAACAAATATAATTACACACAATTACACATAATTATACGTAATTATATATAATTATTTTACATAGAGAAAAGCATGCCAGGGACCATTACATAGAAGACTGCATGAGTGTACGATTAAACAACACTCAATATTATAAATGAAGTGTGCAGTAATTAGGGACATGCTTCAGTTAGGGATGTACCAAACAGATTTTGAGTATCAGGGCAGGAACTGAGTTCTGGGATGGAAGGAAGGTATGTTTGTTTTTTCTTTTAAACTCCTCTAGCTGTCTGTATGTTCATCCATCCATCAGTTAGGGATGTACCAATGTATCCTTTGTTTTGAAATTAAGGGGTCTAAAAAGCTGCTAAATATAGTGATAAAATACACCAAGAGGTCAACACCTGTACCCGCACACAAGAAAGGCATATGTTAATGCACACAAATATAAATAAATGAATTCTCTTAATGTTAAGCTTGTTCTCCAAGACTATACAAAAGTTCAGCTTGGTTCACAAACTCAGTGGGGGCTGAACTGATCTGTTCAGACCTTTTTACAATGAAAGAAATGTAAGGCACACCATTAACACTGCTGTTATAGGAAAATAATCAACAGCAGGGTGGTGTGTAAGTCAATTGTTTTATAAAGGTGTTTTATTCCTCTTATATTACAGCAATTTTTTTTATAATTATAAATTCTAACTTATTAAAGAACAACAGATTGTAGCTTTATCTATTACAGGTATATTAAATTTTTGCAAAACATGTTTGTTCCTGTCATCACTCAACAGTTATAAACATTCGTTCCCTCACAAGCCTCTTCTTTTTCTCTTTGTTGAACTTAATAAGACAAAAAAAATGCAGCTTGTCATGTGACTGAAAAAAAAACAAAAAAACAGAAAGCACAAAGTCCTCTGTCCTAAACATTTTCCCATGGCTGAAAACTTACTGACTGTTACCTAGTGCTGACACTGGAGACTCCTTCCATAAATGTTACAAATGTTTTCACCATATCAACCATTATACATTTTTCTTTGTTGAAATAACAGCACATTTTTAACCCATTTATTATTAGTCTTAGATTATGGCACATATGGAGCATTCGTCATACAAGTCCTTGTGAATTAGAGGTTATTATAGAAACTATAAGGTATTAGAACAAATGCATTAATATAAACCTTTCAGCTGGAATGACAGTCTGAGCTGCTGTTATAGAAAATTAATCAGCACTTTCTGACCAATCAGATTGAAGTATTCAACAGTGCTGTGGTATAATAACATCAGTAACATGCTACTGCCAAGTATTTACTTACAACGTAAAGATTAAAATAGAGGGAGCTGCCCACCTGCACACAAGACATCATTTAATCACTTTTTAAGTCAAACTGCTTACAAATTATCATAGCTTTACTAATCACCTTGGCTAAATTTTACAATTTGAAAACATTTCTTTATATAGCAGTGCAAAAACCATATTATATCACCATTTTATACAACAGATAGTTCCTGTCCTCTAATTTGATTGGTCAAGCAGATTTCCAAGAGTGCCTATATTTAGTATAACCGCACTGGGACATTTCACTGTGTGTATCACTCCGCTCTTCTTTGTTCACCAAATAAGGTTCCACTTCCTAGTTTGAACTGGTTACTACAGTAGAGTTAGAGATGTCATCATCATGATTAGCTATGACACTCTGCCTACGGCTTTGTGTCTACAATGAATCACAGCCGTGCCAATATTCTCTATAACCGCACTCTTCCTAAAGCAATATTGCTTAAATCACGAACAGATAGGTAGGTTATTAGGTAGATAGACAGACAGATAGACAGATAGATAGATAGATAGATAGATAAACACAAATAAAGCACTACAGAGCGATTTGTTGCCTGGACCAATTTTATGAAAAATATCCAATATCCAACCATAGGTCTACTGTACCATCAGTGCTTGGACCCTTAATTAGAAAAAAAAAAAAAGCACAATGACATACATTATAAACAAATATAATTACACACAATTACACATAATTATACATAATTATATATAATTATTTTTACATAGAGAAAAGCATGCCAGGGACCATTACATAGAAGACTGCATGAGTGTACGATTAAACAACACTCAATATTATAAATGAAGTGTGCAGTAATTAGGGACATGCTTCAGTTAGGGATGTACCAAACAGATTTTGAGTATCAGGGCAGGAACTGGGTTCTGGGATGGAAGGAAGGTCTGTTTGTTTTTTCTTTTAAACTCATCTAGCTGTCTGTATGTTCATCCATCGATGCATCCATCCATCCTTCTGAGGATTTATGATGCAGTCTACAAACATGTTGAAATTAATGTATAGAAGATTGAGGCTGGGATGGTCATCAAATTACTAGTATTGATGCCACCATGGTCTATCAGGAATACCGTGTATCTTTGTAATGGGGCAGTTTCTGATGGATTTCATTTATTTAAATTTTCAGACTCTTTTACACAGTATAGGGCTCATTCCATTTATTTCATAGTTTTACAAACTAAAACATAAGAAAAGCATTTGGTCCTGTTCAGAGATCTTAGGAAGATAAAATAAAAAATAAATAAACAGGCCGAAGATTTGCTATGAAACGTATGAACATATCAGCCACATCAAATACATCAAAATTTGATATTTCTTTTCTTGCTTATGCTGAATGCTAATCAACCACTAGATGGAGAAATATAAACTAAAGTGAACAGGAGTGGTGTTTCATTGCAGGGCCTACAAAGTAGAGAGACATGACTCAAAAAGTGTATGAGAAGCTAATAACAAACTTCTTCCAACTCAGCTTATTTCAAACCATGTTAAAATGTTATGGCTACATCATCAGTGTTATTTATGATAAAAAAATGCATTATGATAAAGGCTTTCAGTCATTCTAACAAAAGCAATTTCCCCAAAACAACACTCATTTTCCCCATTTAAGGTGTAAAATGAGTGCAACTTGATTAGATTGTTTCTTGAACCAAAGCTTTTTCCTCTTCGTTGATTCTGCTTATCTTGCCATTTCCTTTTCCTGTCTTCCTGGTAGTATAAGGTGCTTATTGTGATTTAGATATAAGATCACAGATTATATTTCAAAGCTTTAATATGGCATTTCAGACCAATGAAACCTGAAACTAAATCAACTAAACCACTCTGGAGCTTTCTGGATCGTGTTGCTCTTCTGGAGACTTCTAGGACAGGGTTCCCCAAACTTGAGGTCGCGACCCCACATGCGGTCGCTCGAATTTCCAAATGGAGTCACGAGGGAAACTCGTAATCTCCTCTTTTTTTCATTCAGATATTTTACTAAAATAATATTAGAAATATCAAAGACGGATTTTGTGTGCTTAATGTATGCTAATGTTACTGGGAGTCCAATTCAGACAAGCCATGTTTAAATAAATATGGTACATGTTATTTTAGTCTTTTTCACTTTAATGACATTCTGCACTAGCGTAGAAAAAAAAAGACAAATTTCCTTGTCCATCTACCTAGTGTTGTGTTTCAAATTGCATACTAATGTACTATTCTAGGATGTTATTCAGCACTAACACCGACTGATGTTCCTATTACAGTTAGTGTGTGAATTTTAAAAGCCTCTCATTTCACCTTCAAACCTACCAAAAGGTCCGTTTTGCGTTCCGGTCTTAGTAAATATTTTTTTTATGTAAGGTCAGGGTTTTTGATTTGAGATGCAGTCCATGATAACAATCGCGACGACGGCGAAAAAGAGAGACAGAGCTTGTGAGTTTGTTTAACGTCACTGTGCATGAAATCGCTAAACATTTTACAGTTTCACTTGGAAACCTGACAGACAGGGATGTTTTGGCTCTGACGTGCCATCTAGCGGATGTCGCTTCTTCAAGCTTGTGGTGTCTGAATAATAATGTAGATTGATTTGCTACTGCTTCTGCAATCACTTCCAAGGCCACAGGTGTATAAAATCAAGCACCTAGGCATGCAGACTGCTTCTACAAACATTTGTGAAAGAATGGGTCACTCTCAGGAGCTCAGTGAATTCAAGCGTGGTACCGTGATAGGTTGTCACCTGTGCATTCATGAAATTTCCTCACTACTAAATATTCCACAGTCAATTGTTAGTGGCATTATAACAAAGTGGAAGCAATTGGGAACAACAGCAACTCAGCCACGAAGTGGTAGGCCACGTAAAATCACAGAGCGGGGTCAGCGCATGCTGAGGCGCACAGTGCGCAGAAGTCGCCAACTTTCTGCAGAGTCAGTAGCTACAGACCTTCAAACTTGGTGTGGCCTTCAGATTAGCTCAAGAACAATGTGTAGAGAGCTTCATGGAATGGGTTTCCATGGCCGAGCAGCTGCATCCAAGCCTTACATCGCCAAGTGCAATGCAAAGCGTCGGATGCAGTGGTGCAAAGCACGCCGCCACTGGACTCTAGAGCAGTGGAGACGTGTTCTCTGGAGTGACGAATCACGCTTCACTGTCTGGCAATCCGATGGACGAGTCTGGGTTTGGCGGTTGCCAGGAGAACAGTACTTCCTGACTGCATTGTGCCAAGTGTAAAGTTTGGTGGAGGGGGGATTATGGTGTGGGGTTGTTTTTCAGGGGTTGGCCCCTTCCTGTTGCAACAGGACTGTGCACCAGTGCACAAAGCAAGGTCCATAAAGACATGGATGAGCGAGTTTGGTGTGGAGGAACTTGACTGACCTGCACAGAGTCCTGACCTCAACCCGATAGAACACCTTTGGGATGAATTAGAGCGGAGACTGCAAGCCAGGCCTTCTTGTCCAACATCAGTGCCTGACCTCACAAATGCGCTTCTAGAAGAATGGTCAAAAATTCCCAGAAATTCCCAGAAGTAAACACACTCCTAAACACACTCCTTGTAAACACACTCCTAAACCTTGTGGAAAGCCTTCCCAGAAGAGTTGAAGCTGTTATAGCTGCAAAGGGTGCGCCAACTCCATATTAAACCCTACGGATTAAGAATGGGATGTCATTAAAGTTCATGTGTATGTAAAGGTAGACGTCCTAAAACATTTGGCAATATAGTGTATCTTTCAGGTTATTCTTACTACTAAGAAAAAAAAACATTGACTACTGCACCTTTAAATCGTGTGCTAAGTCTTATACTTATCTTATTACACATTTATTACCTATGTATGTGTTTATCAGTATTTATGGTTAGTTTCTTAGTCATCTGAAGAAACTTTGGTAAGGTTAGCTTGTGGTTTTCTTTCATCATGGGATGCGAAATGCAACGTTCTGTTTCTTTAAGTTGTAAACGTCACTTCCGCTTTGAGGGCGGCCCGCAAACTTACTTTCGTCTCGGTGAAGCGAGGAAGAGCAAAGCTGCCAAAAATACTGTACAAAAGTAGTGCAAAAGGGACTGAGTGCTGCGTTTCTGCGGATTTTACACGTTTTCTGAGCGAGAGTTGGAGCCGAAATGGCTGGTAAGTTTCGCTGAGAGTGTTCCGTGTGTGTGTGTGTGTATGTGTGTGTGTGTGTGTGTGCTCAATGAAGTTGTTGTTTTTGTCCACCGGTTGGGGGGGGGAAGCCCCCAAACGTCAACGCTTTCTACAATGCAAGTTTGCGACCGAAACCGAGGCTGTATCCGAAATGGCTCTGCACTCCCTACATACATGCACTATGCCGTAATAACTTTCCACCCCTTGCCTAGTGTACTCTCCGTCCGAGCGGGAGCCGTTTGGGTTGCGGTCCTGGTGCTGCCATGTCTAGTCGGAAGTACAGCTACAAACTTGGCAACATTAACAGTAATGCTAATGAAGGTGGTTTTCAGGAAAGACAGCTGGATTATTTTGTTTAAATCTTATTAATTATCAGTTAGTAAACATTTAGAACTGGCCATGTTTACAACTTTACCAGGGCCTTTAAGTATCAGTAAAATGGGCGTTATTTTACGCTACGTAGTTTTGCCGTTGTGAATAAATGCTATTTTAAATGAGTCTGTTTCTGAAATTATACACGAAATAGTTTGGTACAAATTGATTAAAAAAAAAAACAGATCTTATCAGATTTCTCAATATACCCTAGTTATTTTTGAAAGTTAAAAAAAAAGAAAAAGAAAGGGAAAAGGCTCCACTGCAACTGTCACCGTCTGTAAACACCCCAGTCCTAACCCCTGTATTTCAAGCTTGTGTTTTATTAACGCGTCATATTCTTAGTGATCAGCTTTACAGTGCTCATGTCGGGCGAACGGATATGACGTAGAAGGGCTTCCACCTAGCTGGTTGATGTCTATTGCAATCCGATCCGCGCATGCGCGGTGCAGATGGGACGGGAGACACAAAATGGTGATAGTGTTGATAGTGGTGGTTTTCTATGGTGGGTTTTTTTTAGTTGAGCTGGGGAAAAAGTCATGACTAATTACAACTCAAAGAGCACCGAGCACCTACAATGTAGTCCAATCGCAGCACTAAATACTTATGATGTCGGCAATTAACAGCGCATTAAATGCCTGCAGTGTCGTCCAATCAGAGAACATTAAACACCTACAACGTCATCCAATCACAGGTCAATAAGTGCCTACGACGTTGTCAAATCACAGAGCGTATGATGTCGTCATATTACGGAGCAATAAAGGCTTACGATGTCGTCCCGTCACAGAGCACTGAGCACCTACAAAGTCGTCCAATCACGGAGCACTAAATGCCTAAGATGTCAAATCACAGAGGATTAAATGCTTACTATGTCGTCCAATCACAGAGCACTAAAAGCTAACAAAGTTGTCCAATCACAGAGCACTAACTGCTTATGACGTCGTCCAATCACAGAGCGCTAAATGCTTACAGTGTCATCCAATCAGAGAACACTAAATGCCTATGCAATAATCCAACCACAGCGTGCATTTTGTTGGCAGTTTTTAATATTGTGATACATAATGTGTTTTGAGAAAAGGTCTCGACTCTTATTTTTTAACCAATCAAATCATCAGGTTCTCCTATTGGCTGAAAAATCAGAATCTGTAGCCCCGCCTCAGTCCATGCCATAATTGCGTATACGTGGACCACAGCCATTTAATTTTCTACAATAAGATAAGTTTTTAGGAAATTTTAGCAACTTCAAATCAGTAGCTGTTTTTGTGTAGGTGAGACTTTACACTCATTACACACTACTTCCCGCCTGAACACACACACACACACACACACACACACACACAGAATGCAAACCATCCCTTGAAGCATACCTTTCAAATTGACAGAAAGGACGATCACCTTCCCACCTTTCCACAGAATTTAGTTCCAGCCCTGCTCTAACACTCCCACTTCAGATCAGATCGCCCGATTAGCTTCATTTCCAGGAACAGGGCTGATGATCACTGCTGTAAGAGGTGATGATGGAGAGAACAAAAGGATCTAAATATAGTTTCTTTTTAGTGAACATCATGACAACACTTGTTGCCACAAAGGCAAAGTCCTGTGTACTACTTTTAACTGCAAAACGCATGTAGAGCAAACATGCAACAAATTTACAGAAAGCACGCAGAAGCAGCAGTGTATAAAATCACGCAGATAGAGATGAAGAGCTTCACATCAAACACCAGAATGACCATTTTCCAATCTTCAGCTGTCCTGTTTGTGTGAACTTGTGTCAGATTCCTGTTCTTGGCTGACAGGAATGGAAACCGATGTGGTCTTCTGCTGTTGTAGCCCATCCTGCTTTTCTGCTCACCACGGATGTAAAGAGTGGTTAATTGTGTTACTGTGGCATTCCTGTCTAATTGAACCATCCAGGCCATTCTCCTCTGACCTCTCTCAGCAACAAGGTGTTTCCACCCACAGAACTGATGCTCACTGAATGTTTTTTGTTTTTCGCATCATTCTGTTTAAATTCTAGAGATCGTCATGTGTGAAAATCCCAGAAGTTTCTGAAATACTCAAACTAGCACATCTGGCACCGAGATCACATTTTCCCTCATTCTGAGCTTTGATGTGAACATTAACTAAAGGCTTTGACCCGTATTTGCATGAGTTCATGCATTGCACTGCTGCCACACGATTGGCTGATTGGATAATTGCATGAATGATAATTGCTACTGACTTTATTACCAATAGACTGATAAACAGAAGCCACATTTTGATGTATTTGCAAACATATGTATTATTAGGTAGTAAGTGAATGTTAATTGTTTATCTAGAAATATATTTTTACTATGATGAGGGAACTGATTCATCGAAGTCATGAGTCACTGAGTATCAGTATTAAAAATAATAAAAGTACTCATGGCTGTATATTTTATAACAAATTATTGGCTTGTTCCTGCAATCTCTAAAATGTATGACTTTATCTGAAATTTGTTTCTTTTTCTTCTACTTTCCAGAAATGTTCGGCTGGGGACAGCCCACCGTGCAGCAAGGTAAGGGTTAGTATGTGTATAAATTCATTGCCACTGATTTCTACTGTTTGCTACAATATCTTGCGTAAATATTGACCCCCCTTGAACTTTTCTACTATTTGCAAAATTGTTATAATCTGGAATGAAATTAACATATTTGGGATTTTTTCCTCCCCAGTCGATTTACATATTATGTCTAACATTTGAAGGTGCAGTATTTTTTATTGTAATTAAACAATGACGCAGTTAGGTTGCATATGTTTTCACACCCCCTGGGTTAATAACTGGTTGGTAGGACCACCTTTGCCTGTAAGTAAGTCTAGGATTACCTTTACACTAGGTGGAAAAACACTGGTAGCAGTACAACCGATACGCCATGATACACTGAAAAGGGCCTTTTTATCTTAGATGGAGGTTCTGCATCTGGCAGTATAAACTAACTGTCTGAATGAATAGACTTTCAGACTTGCAGATAATCGACAGTGAGCACAGAGCAAAAGCACACATAACATGCAGGCGGCCACACACGACCACATTGAGGTGATTACCAACATGATTAAATAATACTGAAAAACAGTTTATCTGCTATCCATATTTTTAATATTCTCTCAATATTTGAATATATGGATGCATCCGTAATAATTACAAATCTAGAAACACAGTACAAATTGCTTTTTTAGGTTACGTACACCCTCACAGCGAGCCACTATCATTCTTCTCACATGTCAGTATTCTTGACTTGGACTTGAGCCAATAACAGATTACACACCTAACCTTGTAGCGCAGTTTACGATAGTATCATTATGTTATATCACTAACTTTGACAGTATAATTTGTGTCATTATTGTGGTACAAGATATGACTTTTTTTTTTTTTCTGCATGAATGTAAGATTGAGGAAGATCGATATTTATTCCATCATTATATAACTGAATATGTTGTATTTATCCAACTATATCTAATTCTCATTCCTCCTGCTTTGTCCCTCCAGGCACACCGTACATCGAGATCATCGAGCAGCCCAAAGCAAGAGGGATGCGCTTTCGTTATAAATGCGAGGGGAGATCAGCCGGCAGCATTCCAGGAGAAAAGAGCAACGATTCCACCAAAACACACCCAGCCATCAAGGTGCGGCCCTTGCTGTCTGTGCTGTCTGTAGGCCTTCCCACAAACCGAGAAAGACACGCCCTTCCCGTAACACTCGCATTGTTGTGGTGACACTGATCCCATTCAGGTCTCACCACTTTCTGGGTGTTATTGTTAAACTCACACGTATATATTCTCTATTACTTTATACAATTGTTGCTATGGTTACAGCAACAGAAGATAGTATATGCCTCTTCTGTGTAAATCCATGTCATTCATTTTTATTAACATTTAGGAGCACATCGACCTAAGTTATACGATCTGTCACCAGGCAACATTGCTTACATTCGCGAACATAAAATACTTCAATTAATGAGATTGAACACCTGCCAGCTAATCGTGGTCATGGTATAAAGCCGACACACTCAGTGTGTACATGTGAAGCGGAGTTACTGTTACCGCCCTTTATGCATCTCCCGAAGTGTTTTACTCCACTTATACCACTCAAGCAATTTTGTATGTATCAAAAAACAACACATCATACTTTTTATCCATTTATGGTTACATATAATGTTGTGAACGTCCACAGACAATTTAGTTTCTGTTATCAGTTACATTATAGCAGCTATAAACAGTTGTGTAGCCTTTCTTTTTTTTTTTTTCTTAAAGTTAATAAGACAAAGAAGAAGACAGCTTGTCATGTTACCAAGAAACCTAAAAGCGCAAGGTTCTCCATTTGAATCAGAAAACTTAGTGACAATCCATCAACAATTTCAGACCTTTTTAAACCCCTTTTTAAACCCCTGTGTAAGCTGTTACTCTAGAAACCATAACATATTAGACCAAGCACATTAGCATGAACAACTTTCTGACCAATCAGAATAAAGAATTCACTTTTCAATTTTAATACATGGTTACTTTGGGATAAATAATGAACCAAATTCTAAAATCATATTTACTGTTCGTGTACTCTTTATTTAATCCGAGAAAGTTCAGTGTGATGTTGTTCTGTGAAATGCGGACAAAAAACAATCACGTTTTTCAGCGGTATTTTTTTAAAGCGTGGTTTAAACACCCAATATTCGACATCCAATGAAGTGTCCCGATGTAATAAAGTAACAGATGGAGGTGAACTGTTTCCCTTGGGCATGTTCTCATACCACAATCAACTTCCCAGTATGTAAAATGTGCAGTCTATAAATCATTCAATTCTGTGTAATAAACGTTATTATACCACAGCATGTGGATTAAGTTTATATAACAGTAGTTCATGCTGTAATATGAATGACAGGTTAATATTAAAGCGCACATTCTAATATGTTGTTTCTATAGTAACGGTTTAGACACAGGGACTTGTACGGCAGACGATCCATTAATCTTAGACTAATAATAAGTAGATTTAAAAAAAAAAAAAACCATGTTGTTTAACAAACATGTGCTTTACCACAGTCACGGCGCTTTGTAAAGTTTTCCAGCACGGGAGAGTCTTCATTTTTCCAGTTTCTCTGTAATAAGACAAGCTTTTTTCCCCCCTTTTTTTGTGCAAAGAGAGAGAGAGAAAAAAAACATAAGAGATAACAGGAACTATATGGAATTAAATTTGTGCTAAAAGTATTGAACATATCTTTTTAAGAAATGAACAAAAATATACAATGAGAAAGAAGAAAAACACTCTGAAACTGAAAACAATGAACTCAGAGGTAAAAATTTAAGATGGTTTTCAACTATACAGCATTCATTGTTAGTTTTCTAAGCTTCCTTTTCGCTGATCACGGTTTATGAATGCGCTGCCTGAGTTTTCGTTTACGCTCCACAAGTTTACATTCACAAATTTCGTCTAATCATTTCATTGGGCGGGCTTAACAGCGATTTACTCTCATTGGTTATTGAGATCTGGATCGAGAGCTCCCTAACCTGGAAGTAGAGACGCTCCTGCGAGCTCGTCTCGGAAAAAATAGTCATATGAGTCTACCCAACCCTCAAATATTAATTACGAACTAATATACTAACTAAGTAAGGCAGTCATTTGCACTACAAAGTACATACACTACAACTATAGAGAACTGCATCCAGAACGCTCTCCAAAATTCACGCCACTGAAGTCTCTACTTCCAGGTCAGGGTGCTGTCAGTCCAAATCTCACGAACCAATGAGAATAAATCGCTGTTAAGCTCGCCCAGTGAAACTATTAGACAATTTTTTTTTTGTTCTTTTTGTCATTATGCCAATTGTGTATGCTATATGCAAATCAACACTGACTAGTTTTCTTATTTTCTTGCTACTGCAGTGTATTTATGCTCGCTCTCATGGTTACATTCCATACATTACATGCTTCCATAATATCAGGAGCATTAGTTTATATCTGTGATTCTATTTATTTTGACTGGATCTGCTTTGTCCTAATATAGTCAATGAATGCACCTTAGCCAATCAGAAATTACTATTTTTGTTGCCCATGGTGTAAGGTTCCTCATTTGCTTGTTTCCTGTTTGCATGCAGAGATTTCTCTAAAAGTGTGAAAACCACGGCCAGAACAGTCTAGGAATCATTTTTAGTAATATATTAACGCCATTCAAGAAAAGTTTGCGAGCTTTCTTTGAAACCTCACTGATACAGGAGCTGACGTGTTTGACTTTGCCCCCGATAAACAGAACTTCATCAACCTCATCTCTGAGTGACTCATTCTTCCCTCCATTCTTTGAAGAAAGTGTAACAGTCGATTCCTGTGCACACGAACAGTCTGTTCAGTTTCTGTCTATGGGGCGAGACTTGCGTCTTCTGGCACTGATTTTAGAGGAAGTCCTCTTTGTACTCTAAACGTTATTTTGACCAAGCTGCGGGACAGAAATATGGAAATACTGCTGCACGACTCCCACACGTACTCAAGATCCGCTTGACTGTTTTGGCAGTTTGTATTTCTTGCGTCATTATCCTTTGATCATCTGGAGAGATGCTGCAGTTAGGAGTGGGCGATATGAAGACGTGTTATTGTTATTCAAGATCTGTGCACATTTAAAAGAATATCTACAAGTAGCTGTCAAGTACCATTCACACTGACTTGGACTTGTAATGGTGGACGCTAAGGCTAATAATAAACATTTTCAAAACGTGCTGTTATTTCACAATGAAGGAGACGTTTATTTCACATTTATGGAAGGAGTCTCCAGTGTCAGTCTTAAGTTTGCGCTTTCTGTTTTTTTGTTTTTTTTTTTCGGTAACGTGACAAGCTGCTTTTTTAAAAAAAAATCTTATTAACTTTATAAATGTAAAAAATAGAGGTTTCTATAACAGCATGCCCAGTCGAGTTTTATTCCTGAACACAATTTTTGTTGCGCTATTACTTAAGTAGATTTCATGTACATCATTGTTGAAAGCGAGGAAACATTCGGCTTTGACATATTTTTGCGTATAAAATGACCGAAAAACAACCTACGCCAACGCCGATCTACAAAGAGAGCTGTCAATCATCTACGAACAGGAAAATAACGTATTTAACAGCTTCCTTTATATAGTTTCACTTTGCTTACAACATCAGTGTCAACGTCAGACCAATTTCCACATTTGAAAAGTCAGACCAATCTCAGACCAAGTGGACTAGATTAGACAGTAATCTAAATTAGACATTGATCACAACTGAGGTGTGTTTATTGTGACAGGTGCATAACTACAGTGGCCCAATCAGAGTGAGGATCTCCTTGGTTACCAAGAACCAGCCATACAAGCCCCACCCACATGAGCTGGTGGGAAAAGACTGTAAACACGGCTACTATGAAGCTGACCTGCCCGAGAGACGGGTTCACAGGTGCGTGTGTGTGTTCTCTTACACAAGATTATCACTTTCTGCCCAGTTTACTTTCGAATTTCGAGACATGTAGCAGCATGATAAAGCAGGTAATCGCGATTTTTCTCAAGTAGGGCAAGTGCCTGGCTGGAAAAAAAAAAGTCTTTAGGTAAAACAGTCACTACCATCTGAAATGAGTAGTGTTTGTTTAACACTGCTCACATTTTACAATCCTCACAGTCAGCTCTGCAATTCCAGTTCATAAATTAAGCAAAATGTTGAGACTTTGATCATATTCGGCTGTATCTATTTAAAATCCCCTCAAAACATGCCATTTTAATTCCAATATAATTATGACTTTAATAGCGATTGGAAGTACAATATACTATCCATACTGTGTGAGAGATTGTAGAAATAAATGGTCTAGACTCCAGAACCTCTCCTGCATGCTCACATTTTGCTTTTACTTTTACTTTTGTCGTCAGTCTGCCCATATGCGGCATTTGCGTTCTCATGCCACTCTCTCTTTCTCTCTATCTCACTCTCAGTTTCCAGAATCTCGGTATTCAATGTGTGAAGAAGAAGGATGTGGCCGAAGCTGTTTCCTGTCGCCTGCAAACACAGAACAACCCTTTTAACAGTGAGACACTTGTGCCTTTTCTCACACAAACACACCCACAAACACGCAGAAGAAAGCTTCCATGTGTGAGTCATACAACCCGCATTATTTCCCCACACCGTATATAGATCGTCATAGTAACCATTAACAATCGCACAAACAAAATTTGTTCCATGTTTATAAAGAAATGCTTTTAGAACAGCGTATTAACATTTTTGGGTAAACATTAAGAAATGTGTTTATGTTTAATTGGTAGAATTAGAAAATCTAAGAAATAGCTAATCCAGATCTAGTCTGTATTCTTGAAAATCCAGTTAGTTTGGAAAAATGTTTGTATCAGACAAAAACTCCTGTAGTGTATAAATTTAGACATTCACATAAGGAGGCTCACTGAAGGTAACCTCGACTGATCAGCTTCAGTTTGTTTATATACACATGACGGTGTCAAGTTTAAGTTGCTGTTCACATATTTCATGAAATTTTTACGAAACTCAGTCCTTCCATATCAATGAGTGAAAGAAAGCAGTCCAAAGAAAAATAAGACTAGCCAATTCAATTACGACAAAAGAAATGGCGCCCTATAAAGGAGGACGCATTAGGCCACATCCACATTAATCTGAATAGATCTGAAAACTGCATTTTCATTTTAATTTCGTTTTTCGTTTCTCCGTCTACACTGGTGTTTTCAAACATTTTCCAAAAATTGCTCGTCCACACTGAAACGTCTGAAAATACTTCAGTGTATACTGCTCATGCGTAAAAACGTAAGGAGCTTTGGCCTGCGTCATTTCCGTCAGGCGTTTATTTACTTTCCGTCTCTATGAATTGATGCAGCAATGTCGAGGAAAAGCACCGAGTTTTTTAAATGGACAGACGAAGAGGTGGAGTTGTTGCTGCGGGTAACCCCTGACTATAAAGCTGTTTGGTTTGATTGGTATAAAACACCTTTTTGTCATCACAAAGTACAGACATTATCCTAGTTAATCATCTATAATCCTTGTTCCCCTTTCATAATCTTTACGATATAACCTATGACAGAAATGGTTCTGAGACACATTGTCTGCACTTAGACTTTCCATTTCTTTGAAAAATTGTTTAGATTTAATACGGAGGACTAGTTTAAACCGCAGTCTAGTTTAAACCCAGCCCACAGACTTGTTTTTTTCACCCATAACCTTATTCTGAAACTAGCCCAATTCAGTGTAAAAACTGTGACCTTGCTAACCCCGATTGTAACTTTCTTTATGTGTGTGTGGGCGTGTGTGTGACAGTGACACAGAGAGGATTTTTAAAAAATTCTCCTTATACTCTGGCCCATTGATTTTTCTATGGCTGGTCCAAGTACTTTAAATGTAAATTTATTTTAAATTACCAATTAGTCAACAAATTAATTGTATGCGTTTAGATGGATATTATTAGATATTTAGATGGATAACAAAAGTCATTAAGCAGTAAGTCAGCGAGAAGAGAGAAACCATAGTTAGAGGAGAATAGCAAATAAACACGACAGGAGGAGAAACCCTGAAGAAACTTTATGTTTAGCTTTTGTTTGTGTGATTAATTTGTCTAATACAGGAAGATGTAACAGTCTGTTTAAAGATTAGATTTTATCTACTGGTTCTCTTCCTCGTGACCTGATTTCTAGGGTGAAACGTGTGTTATGTCTGTCTAAAGTGTGTGTGTTCTTGCTTTGTCTCATTCCTCGTCTGTCGTCTCGTGTTGCAGTTCCCGAAGCCAAAGTGTGGGAGGAAGAGTACGACCTGAACGCTGTCCGCCTCTGTTTCCAGGCAACCATCACCCTGGCAACCGGCGAGCTGTACCCTCTGGAGCCTGTCGTCTCTCAGCCCATCTACGACAACAGTGAGTCTGCAGAAATCAAACCCACATGCACCATTGTGGAAATTAGAATGTGCAAAATGAGTTGTGTTTACGATGCAAAAAAAAAAAAAAAAAAAGAAAAAAAAATATGTAGCTATTTACAGTATTGCATTTACATACTGACATACAAACACACATACACACAACTCATGCATGTTTCCTTTTGACCTTCCCCAAATGAGAAATGTGGCAGAAATGAGTGCTTAACTGCTCTCTCTACCACTTTTTTTCACTCCCACTCTTCTCTCTTTCTCCCTCCAGGAGCTCCAAACACAGCCGAGCTAAAGATCTGTCGTGTGAACAGGAACTCTGGCAGCTGCCGGGGCGGAGATGAAATCTTCCTCCTGTGTGATAAAGTGCAAAAAGGTGTGTGTTTTATCGGGTGCTGTACTCATAACAGTTCATACTGCTTAGCTCCATGTCCATTCATTTGGTTTTTCTAGTTCACTCGAAAGCCAGGAAACAGGCTAACACACAACCTAGCATTACAGTAAACCCGTGATGGAAGACTTGAGTCATGACTTGTAATTTGACTTGGAACCACGTACATGACTTGAGAATGGACATGGCCTTCAGCTTCTAAGACTCAAGACTTAAGACTTTAACATTTTACTGAATGGTGCGTGAGTTGGTATTTGTAATATATATATATATATATATATATATATATATATATATATATATATATATATATATATATATATATATATTTACACACACACACACACACTGCATTACTGAAATTCAGTTAATTAAGGTAGCCAGACTCTTAGCTACCTGAATCTTTGGACTTAGCGTTCGGATGAGAGACATGTATACATGACTTAAGAAAACAGGTAAAATATGACCTAGTATTAAAGTAAATAAGATAAGATAAGATAAACTTTATTGATCACACAGTGAGGAAATTCACTTATCACAGCAGCTCACAGACAGTTAAAGTGCAGGTATTAAAGACTAACGATAGGAAGAAAAAAGTTAAATATGAGACAATATCAGCAAAAGTAACAAAAAAAACTGTACTGTAATTATATACACCTTAGGAATAAAAGAAATAAAAGAAATAAAGTTATATAAAATTATAAAATATTGCACATTTAAACATCACTGTAATGTGATGTTGTAAAGTCTGACTGGTATGAATGACCTGCAGTAGCGCTCCTTCCTACACTGGGGGTGCAGCAGTCTGCTGCTGAAAGAGCTACACAGGGTCTCCACAGTCCCATACAGGGGGTGAAAGGTGTTGTTCATAATAGATGTCAGCTTGGCTAACATCCTCCTCTCACCCACCACCTCCACAGAGTCCAGTGGGCAGCCCAGGACAGAGCTGGCTCTCCTAACCAGCTTGTTCAGTCTCTTCCTGTCCCGCTCTGTACTGCCTCCCACCCAGCAGACTACAGCGTAGAGAATTGCGGAGGCCACCACAGTATCGTAAAATGTCCTTAATAATGTCCTGCACACTCCAAAGGACCCTAGTCTCCTCAGCAGCTGGAGGCGACTCTGGCCCTTCTTGTACAGAGCATCAATGTTATCCAGCCAGTCCAGTCTATTGTTTAAGTGGACACCTAGGTACTTGAACCTATCCACCAACTCAATGTCCAAGCTCTGGATGGTCACTGGTATGTGATGTGGTGTTCTCCTTCTCCAGAAGTCAATCACCATCTCCTTCGTCTTACTGGCGTTCAAGTGCAAGTGGTTACACTCACACCAGCCAACAAAGTCCTTGATGACATCCCTGTATTCTTGTTCATTCTCATTCCCATTAGATACACATCCAACAATGGCTGTATCATCTGAGAACTTTCGGAGGAGGCAAGTGTTAGTGTTACAACTGAAGTCCAAGGTGTACAGTGTGAAAAGGAACGGGGAGAGCACCGTGCCCTGGGGAGCCCCGGTATTGCAGACTACCACCTCAGACACACAGTCACGCAACCTTACATACTGTGGTCTGTTGGTGAGGTAGTCGATTGTCCATGCAGCCAGGTGATCATCCACCCCCGACTGCTCGAGCAGAAGCAAGAAAGGTTGTGAAAGACTAGGGGGGGGCAGTGAGGGGAAGTGTAGTGAGGTGTAAGTGAGGTGGAGGTGAAGACAGTCCGGGGAGGGGGGTGGTTGCTGGTCTGGAGTAGGGTGGAGAGGGAGAACGCTGGGTGGAAGAGGAAGTGGGAACAGAGTCAGATCTGTTAAAAAACAGATTCAACTCATTTGCCCAGAGCTGATCACCGTTTACCGATCCTCTTCCGCCACTCTGACCATGCCCTGAGATGTTTTTCAGTCCTCTCCACACATCACGGACATTGTTTTGCGTTAACTGCTCCTCCAGTTTCCTCCTGTAGCTGTCCTTGCACTGTCTCATCTTGTATTTGAGTTCCTTCTGAACTCTCTTAAGCTCCTCTTTATCCCCTGAAGTAAAAGCCCTCTTCTTCTCGTTTAGCAGGTCTTTGAGCTCAGGGGTCACCCAAGGTTTGTTATTGGAGAAACACCATACCCTCCTGGATGGTATAGTATTCTCCACACAGAAATTTATATAATCTGTAATGCAGTGGGTGAGACCATCAGTGTCCTCGCCATGAGAGCTGCAGAGTGTCTCCCAGTCTGTAGTATCGAAGTAGTCTCTCAGTCTCTCACTGGCCTCCCCGGATCAGATCTTCACAGACTTTTTCTGTGGTGGTTCTCTCTTCACCCTGGGTGTTTATTCAGGAAACAGACAGACGAGGTTGTGATCCGAACGGCCCAGCGGGGGTAGGGGGCGGGAGCTGTATGCATCCTTTACATTTGCATACAGCAGGTCTAGTGTTTTATTGTGTCTGGTGTGACATTGAACGTATTGTGTGAATGTGGGAAGAGTGGAAGATAGACAGGCATGGTTGAAGTCACCAGAGATGAGAAGGAGAGACTGCGGGTGCCGGTTCTGTAACTGAGTTACAACACTGTGCAATAGTTCGCATGCAGCGGTGGCATCGGCTGAAGGAGGTACGTACACATTTATTGTGATGACGTGTGAAAACTCCCTCGGAAGGTAATATGGCCGAATGCTGACAGCAAGTAACTCAATGAACTTGGTGCAGCGTTGTTTCTTAACACTGTGCACTGGGTTGCACCACTTCTCATTTAAAAACACCACCAGGCCCCCTCCTTTCTTCTTACCGCTCTTCGCGACTTTCCTGTCCGCCCGTACAATTTTAAAACCATCCAGAGTTACCAGTGAGTCCGATGTGAGATCATTCGGCCACGTCTCAGTAAAAAACCTAAGGCTGCACTCCCGGTATTCTCTCTGCAGCCGGGCTAGCGCCATTAGCTCATCCATCTTATTGGAGAGGGAGCAGACGTTTCCCATGATAATAGATGGTAAACATGGTTTATACCTCATTTCCTCTCCTTGCGTCTCAGTCCTGCTCTGCATCCTCTTCTCCTTCTCTGTATCTCTGAAGGAAATTCCGATTTCTGCCCGTAGACTAGTCCGGCACAACTTAGAGCTAACAGCTGACCCCGGGTGTAAACAATAGAGCCGTGACTGAAGTGGTCTCCCAAGGCATACTGCAAAAGTAGCCAGCTTGGACCCCTTAGTTGTGTAGTTGCATAGGGGTATGATAAAGTGCACAAAAATACAAAAAACACACCAATAAACCCCAAAAAAGCAGAAAGGAAAGCAGGGCTGCTGTGACTGGCTGCCACACGTGCGGCACCATCTTGTAAAGTCCCATGAAAAATAAATAAATAAGTTAACCCATGAATTATTACAGTAAACAGGTCAACCCACAAACTAGCATTGTGATAAACAGACAAACCCAAGATCATGCTAACTCAAGAGCTATTATTATAGTAAACAGGCTAACCCATGTCCTAGGATTATAGTAAATAGATGAATACAAGAATTAGCATTATAGTAGACAGGCTAACCCAAGAACTGACCAGACTGACCTAAAAAAAAAAAAAAGTAAACATGCTAACCCAAAGATTATTATTATAGTATTTGTGCTACCTGACATACTAGTGTTACAGTAATTAGGTTAATTAAGCTAATATTATAGTAAACAGGTCAACCCACAAACTAGTAAATAGGCTAACTTTAATCCATGAATTATTATTATAGTAAACAGGCTAAACCAGGAACTAGTTTTAGCATAAACAGGTTAAGCCAAGTCCTGACCAAGCTGACCAACAGATTAGCATTATAATCAACAAGCTAACCCACAAACTAATATTATAGTAAACAGGCTAACCCAGGAACTAGTATTATAGTAAACAGGCTAACCCAGGAAAAAGTATTATAGTAAACAGGTTAACCCAGGAATTAGTATTATAGTAAACAGGCTAACTCACAAACTAGTATTATGCTAAACAGGTCAGTCTACAAACTAGTATTATAGTAAAAAGGTCAATCCATGAACTAGCATTGTAGTTAGCGGAACAATACACAATCATTAAATATATTTCACATAAAATGGCGTCAGTGGAATGCTGTAAGAACTTTGCTCATTAGTTCCCCATACACGATTTTCCCCCTCAGAGGACATCGAGGTGCGCTTCTTCCGAGACTCGTGGGAAAGTAAAGGCTCGTTCTCTCAGGCCGACGTCCACAGGCAGGTCGCCATCGTGTTCCGCACGCCGCCCTACTGCGATACAAACCTGACGGAGCCTGTGAGAGTGAAGATGCAGCTCCGAAGGCCATCAGACCGCGAGGTCAGCGAGCCCATGGACTTCCAGTACCTCCCCGCCGACCCAGGTGACCTATGATGTCATTTCCTTAGACATTCCTGTTTTCAGTATGTAATACACTCATAACTCTTTACACCACCTGAAGTGAACTGAAAAATATTTCTTAATCAGAAAAAAAAAGAGTTTCATTAGCTTGGATTTACAAAGGGCTGCCATTAAAGTATGGTAGCAAAGCATAAAAAGCTAGCTAGATAATAGCTACCTGAACATGTTTTAAATATAGTTAACACTAGCCAGCTAGTGCAGTAGCAAAACACAACTAACTAGTTGGCTAAATAGTTAGCTACTATTACTATAAAACACATTAGATAAAATAATATTTTTAATTACACAAGTGGGTTGTAAACACAGTCACTCAAGACAAACACTTAGCTGAGTAGCTAGCACTGTAAAGAAAGTATTAAATAAAATAAGGTGTTACATACAGCTAGCTGGCTAATTTTAAATGTTGTTTTAAGTAGAGCTAGTTGGCTAGAGGATTACCTCAGAGGATTGTTTTTCAATAGTTCAGTATATAATGAAAGAATGTAAGATTATTTTTTACATATTTGAAAAATAAGATAAGCTAGACAGCTAGCTCTATTTTTATGTTATGCTAATGGGTTGTCAGTGGGATAGTAAAACAAAGCTAGTTAGCTTTTATCACTGTAAAATGTATTAGATGAGATAAAGTTTGAAATATAGATAGCTGAAAAGCATTACCTCAGAGGGTTGTCATTACAGTACCTGAACCTAAATTGCTAGATAGCTAGCTACCTTGCTAGTTAGCTACTATCATTGTAAAATTATTACAGTATTTGAAAAAATAATGTTAAGTAAAGCTATCTGGCTAAAGTTGTGAGAAGAATCATTCATCATACCAGTTATTCTACATGTATTCATGCAGTCTGTAAGTGTGTGTGTGTGTTTCTGTATCACTGTTGTAAGCTACACCCTAAATTCCTGTGGCTAACCATATGTTTTAAATATGCAAACTTGGTGTAGTAGAGTGTAGCCGCACAGCATGACTGTTTAGCACAGTAGCTCTGTGTGCTACATTCTCCAGTGAGCAGAACTGATCTGGGATCAGTTGTGCGTTTATGAGTTGAGACAGTGTTTCCTGTTACAGTACAACTGCTGTGTCACCTCCTGAGTCATGACAGAGATGAGTTACTCACTGATGGACCAATGCAGTTGAAACCGGTTTGATTAGAGTTAGTTAAGCAGGTGACAGGAAGGATCAGAAGAGACATGATTTGTACATGTGCTGTCACTGGGTCAGATCTCAGTACCCCAGCGTGTTGAGTGCAGGATGTGATCCTGGCTGTTGATGAGTGTGCACAGTGTTAATGATGTGATTGAGATGTAATGTTGCGGGAATGTTGCACAACTCTACTGACCGCAACTGTAACCGTCAAGACTTCCGTAAGCCCTTCTTTTTCTGGGATTGTGTGAAGTCGGAGCTTTGTTTGTTCTGGGATTTTTCATGCTGGGAAAAACACTGGAGTGATTCAGCGGCATCAATGATTCACTCGAACAGAATGACAGACTTGCACTGTTTTTTTTCCCTTGTTCCCTTAAAGCGATAGTGTAGACAGAAATTAAAAGTAACCTCAATGTAGCTGATAAGCCTTTAAAAAAAATACATGTTTGCACTCGAGATAATATGGCTGCTTATTAATGTAAACTTATAGCTACCAGTGTAGCACAATAATTAATTAATTTCAATACAAGATGTAGGTGTGGCCTCTGTACCTGTCAATCCCAGTGAAGGGGTGTGGCCTCTGTACCTGTCAATCCCAGTGAAGGGGTATGGCCTCTGTACCTGTCAATCCCAGTGAAGGGGTGTGGCCTCTGTACCTGTCAATCCCAGTGAAGGGGTGTGGCCTCTGTACCTGTCAATCCCAGTGAAGGGGTGTGGCCTCTGTACCTGTCAATCCCAGTGAAGGGGTATGGCCTCTGTACCTGTCAATCCCAGTGAAGGGGTGTGGCCTCTGTACCTGTCAATCCCAGTGAAGGGGTGTGGCCTCTGTACCTGTCAATCCCAGTGAAGGGGTGTGGCCTCTGTACCTGTCAATTCCAGTGAAGGAGTATGGCCTCTGTCCCTGTCAGTTGAAGTGAAGGGGTGTGGCTTCTGTGCCTGTCAATCCCAGTGAAGGGGTGCGGCCTCTGTGCTTGATCTACGTGCGTCCTTTAGATATATATTAATCACATGTGACAATAATTTAGTTATTAAAATCCTCCAGTTTCCTGCTGAGGTTAAGTATTAAAAATCTAGAGATTACAGACTGGTTAATTTGTTTGTTTATTGTCTGTTGAGCAGATGAGTACAGGCTGATGGAGAAGAGGAAGCGGACAGAGGGAATGCTCCAAAACCTCAAACTGGGAAACACTGTGTCAGGTGAGTTGTGCGTGTAGTCCACTGTTATAAAAGAGCAACACATCAGAGTAACACTTGACTGTTAAACCTTCATTTTTTTATAATGTGTGTGTTTAGATACCATCCCTCAGAGGCCTTACAGTACTGCCAGAAGAACATTTACAGCTCCGAAACTCTCGGCTGCTGCCAGTGCTCCACCAGGTAAATGCAGCTTTCACTCACCTTACACAAATACCCCATTCACTGTCAATAGCAATGAACCGATTGTGAGGTGTGGAGATATTCCTGGACTGGATTTAGTTGTTTTTTTGGGTATTAATTAATTAGTTGAAATGACATGTTAGAGTGCTATGTATTACATTTTATCTTCCTGGTTTTATTGGGGTTCTTTTTTTCTGCACTCTGACGTTGTGTGTCTCCCTCTAGTGGTGAATCCTGTGCCATGCATGGGTCCAGTGAAACCTCCGCCTTTGTTCAGCACTCCTGCTCCGGGCCATCTGTTCACTCAGACCAAAACTGAGCCGACACCTTGTAATGAAGACGGATGGAAGTTTTTCAGCAACGTCACCGTGCAGCCTTCTGCTGCTTCAGCTCCATCCGTAACTCAAGACTTCCGCACTGTCAATCTCGCCGACCTGCACGACTTCTCCTTTTCTACTTACCCTCCCGCTGCTCCGGATCAATCTGACTCGGGCAGCAGGAGGGACGGAACCAGCGCTAACGCGGCCGGGACTACGGTGGCCCAAGAGGTCCAAAACACATTCGCGCCTTCCATCAACCTGATGGATGAAAACGAGATTCCAGATTTCCCCAGCTTTTCTGAAGCTCAGACGTCCGATGTGGAGAACATCAACACTGATGAGTTTCAGGCGCTGTTGGGCCAAAGCGGACTTCCTGGAGATGGCACTCCGGCTACTTCAGTATGTCACGCCAACGCGGTGGGAAACATGACCATCGATAACGCATTGGGTTCCAATGGTGTGGAGCAGGTGGCGAGAAACATGGGCAACGGAACCTGGATGAGTTTCCCACCAAGCATCGTCAGCCTTTTGCAGAACGAGCAGATGACAGACACCGGGTTGCCCAGCACATCGGCCACACCCGTCACCCTCGACGACATGGACATAATGAACTCCATGGACGAAGAACGGCTCATGTCCATCGTTAACTGCGGCAACCAAGTCAGCTTCCTGTCCGGGCATCCCACTTAGATATTACAGACAGTTGGATTTGCACCATCCTTATATTGAGACTGGAAGGGCAACAAGTCAAGAAGAACAAGGAAGAAAGGGACGGAGGACAAAATGGAGGGCAGATTTTCACAGTGCCTTCTGAGGCCATCTCATCATACAAATTCATTATCTCATGTCTGTCTTATATTTTTTTCTTCCAATCAAGACGGTTTTCACGCATATCTAAAAGCATTTAATTTCATTTACCTCACTGTTTCCAAAGAACACGGTCATTGATGGTTCTCTTTGATGAAAGAAAAGTTCAGGTTTTGTAAAGAGCCTCAGCTCTGAGAGACAGACAGAACCTAAAGGATCGGCCACATCCACTCGGCGCACCGTTTCTTTATTCAAACACGAAATGATTTCAGACGTAATCCCAAATTACACCCAGCCTTCGAAACAGACCTTGGTTAACATTAAAGGTCCACTAAGTTCAAGTTTTTACATGATATGAAATATTGAGAAAAACAGGTTATTGTTACCTAAAGCTGATAGGTATGGAAATTTTGAGGCCATAATGACGGAGAATAATCCCCGAAGTGGCACAGACGTTGCTTCCTTTTCATATGTTAGGCAAAGCCTCGTGACTGATCACGTGATTAGTGATTAGTCAGTAATAGACGTAAGTCTAGCATTATGGTGAATGTTTATTATGTGGCTGTGATTTTGGGGTTCGATTCTCATTTAATGCACAACCATAATTCAGCTTTGTTCGACTACTTAGTGGACCTTTAAGTAAATTCATATTATTATTATTATTATTGTAGTTTTTTAATTCATTTTTTAAACTATTGGTTATGACAATATTCATGATTTTGTGTATGTGGAAGGGAAATATATTGACTGTAATAAAATGTTGCCATATTTATTAGAAAGAGAGTTTCAGCAATACAAATTATGGCAATATATGCAACATTACATATCGACAGCTTGTACAGCGCTAGTCAAATTTATTGGCACCCCAGGCAATTTCCATCCTAGTCATCCCATGACTAAAGGTTAGAAATTTAACCTTTATACGCCTGACTGTGATTTGTGATCCGAAGAGATATTAATTTTATTGTTTTAGGCAAAGTCTAATTCTCATAAGCCACTCCCACTTCTGGGCTCGTTAGATCGAACAGTGTCCATTTTGAAAGACACAGAAATGGAATTAGAGTCACGGTACTGTTCAGTATTTTATTTTTTAGACACTAATCCTTCTAAAGTCCTATTTTGGCATGGTTTAAAGCAGAAACACGCAATGTTGAACAAGGCCATGTCTACAAAAAACAGAGTAAAACATTTTCTTTTAATGAAAATGCTGATCATTTTATTACTTTGCTTAATTATGTAAATCAAACATTTATATGGTCAATGGTGCCAGATAGTTATATGCCATAAACAGTATTATTTTATCACAGATTATCTCAAATTTTTAAAAAAATTACTACACTGAAACATTTTTCATTTGGAACCGTCTTTTTCCCTGCCATTATTATCAAAATTTAATGCACTTCTTGATCAGCAGGGTTTCCTGCAATGCTGCCTTTATATTGGGACAACACCCTTTGTGGAGACAGTTGTCCTTTTTCCTGCCTTTTAAACGAAGCAGCATTTTAAGTATAAATGCATGGCCTAATGATGCATAAGCAGATTCCTCTCAAATGAGATACAGGCGAATGATGTATGTTGGGAATTGCGATACAGGACTAGGCCTGGTGCCAATATTTTTGGCCAAAACAGTAAGTACATAGTGAAATGAGGGTAAGCAAGGTGTGTACATAGTGAATAGGGGAGGGTGATATAGCAAAAGTATATCATAATATGTATCATGGTATTATGTTTTTGTAACATAACACCAATTGGGCTGTGTGCAGAAGTTCTGACACCCTGTTGGGAAAACATGCTGTGACCATACCATGTAAGGAATAAAACACTTGGGGGTTTGCTATTATAGCAGAATAATCAGGTGGTGTGATGAAGCAGATATATAGTACAGCAATTTGTGTAAGAATTAATCATTTTTAATTTGTTAATAAATGACATGGCATATATATATATATATATATATATATATATATATATATATATATATATATATATATATATATATATTGTATTTGAATTACAGCCAGCATCATTCAGAGCTGCTGTTATAGAAAATGAATCGACACCTCCTGACTAATCAGATTTTGTGCATTTATTGCAGTACATTGTAACATAACGCAATAGCCTACAGGGTTGTCTGTCAGACACTCACACAGTCAGTGTGCAAACCAGCTTTTCTGCTTAATCTATCTGAAGATTTTGTACATAGGCACAGATTTCCCAAAGCAAATGGCAGTATGTATGTAAAAGTGAAAGGCAACAGAAACGCTGAAACTGGTATAATTTGCTAAATCTCATTACAGTACAACAGTTTTCTACCACTGAATAAATATTCTCTTTCTTTGCTTTTTATATTGTTCTCTAGTTGATGAGAACATGAAGGGGTTGTTTCCAGTCAGTTTCTCATATTATCTCTGATATACTCTCAAACATTTTTATAAATACCAGCTGATCTGTAGTCAAGATATAACATGTAAAAAAAAAAAGATGTATGTAGATTTGTTATGCTTGTCTGTCCTTTTATTGATCAAATAGAAACTGAAGAAACAAATATATTTCCATTAAATATACTAAAGAGGTTTTGGTGTTATTTATTGATGTGTTCGCTCTTAAGGCTGGAGTGAAAATTGAAAACCATGTGTTGCTTAAGTTGGTAAATTATTCAAGAAAATATTCAGAAATAAGAATTTTGGTATTTTGGTTTAACATCTAGACATTAGGTCTTGTTTGCTGGGGACACTGAGTTGCTTAATGTAAGGACAGAGAGGTGCCAATATTTACGGACTAGCTGCAGCATTTGTGATTTTTTTTGACAAGAGGCACACAAACTTTTTTAGCTAAAGCAGCAAACAACAAACGCAAATAAAATTCTCTGAGCTGAAAAACCAATTCACCGAAGGGGAAAGGACGCTGCACTTGCTTTTGGTAAAGGTTACTTTTGCGTCCTATCTACTTTAGGTAGGTGTAGGTGAGCTCTGACTTGTGACTTTACAAGCCTCGGTTTTGTGAGCCAATAGAAAACAAGAGGGTGGGGTTAGAATGTGCTGGATACAATGTGCTGTTTATCATTTATCCTGTTACCATAGAGACACAAACATTCACTAAAAACGTGGTTGTGGTACAATTCTTTTTATTTCTCTCTGCCTGCCTTCTTCCACCTAATCTCTCTAAATCTGCAGTGTATTTCTGATTGCTGTGGACAACCTTTCCTCAAAATTTGAGATAGACCCTGCTGCAGAACCAAAAGTCCAAGCGGTGGAGCTGGATCTGATCCAACTCCTCCTATAAGCCTAAACCCTAAACTACACAACACTGTACAACTCAAAAGAACACATTAAACACACTTATCCAGCCTGAAACACATTCCACCCTCTCGACTTTTGGCTCAACTCCGCCCAGGTAGGAGGAGCTGGACCAGGTCCGACTCCACCTCACTGACTTTTCATTTTGCAGCGAGGGATACTTGCAAAATTCAGTCAGTTGCCTAATTCTGTCAGTATCCCTGTGGTTGTGTCTGCCTCATTTAGAAGTATGTTCAAGAAGAATTCATGGAAACGTTCTACGAAGAAAATTTTTCACACACATTTATTGAACACGAGGTGTGGTATCTTTTTGTTCCTTAATAATTCAACACAAATGATTAAAGGCTTAACTGGCATTGTGGCAAACCAGAGATGAAGAAGTTGCTCAAAAATTAGGTACAATCTCTTTAAACCTGGCTTAAAACCAAAATCTCAAAAAACAGACTGGTAAGAAAGTTAAGAAAATGTCAACAGGGAACTATTTTAGGTTGAAAGAAAGAAGATTAATGTTATCAGGTCATTCAAGGGGAAAAAAAAATAAAAACAGCCAACCATACAAACAAACAAACAAACAAAAAAACTGTCTTCAGTATTCCTAGGAGAGTCCACTACATTGGAGTTTTCATCTTCCGCTTATGTAACCTCCAAGTTGGTGACTTTGTTGATGATGTGTGAGCGCCGAGGAACGCACTCCAGATCGAACTTGCTTTCGTAAATTGTGGGACACAGCTTCCACCGGTTATTCCTGTAAATCCCCAGGTACGTGTAGACGTCTGGCTTGTAAGACAGAGGACACTTGACGCCCGTCGCCCTGATGGCCGCGTCCAGCTGCATCACCTGCTCCTCATCGGTGAAGTTCTTGTTGTAGACGCAAATGACGTGCTGGCCGTCCGAGTTGGGCTCGCGCGGACTCACTTTGGCCACAGAGATCTTCCCGTCCAGAGTGGCTTTCGCGACGCACTCCCACGCGTGGTCCACTTTGAAACCCGTATCCAGGTGCATCAGCCATTTCCCCGTGAGCACGTTGTGGTTCAGAGCGAGCTCTTTAATGGTCTGGAAAGTGACGGCTCGGCCGCTGGAGAGAAGTCTCTCCCAGCTCTCCTGCAAGCCCGAGACATCGCCGTGGCTCGGGCAGTGGTTGGTGCCGTACACGGCGATCCACCCTACAGGCCCTGAGACGTCGTCCCCGAAGCGGCTCACCTGCGAGGGACGATTGGACTCCAACCAACTGGGGAACTCGGCTCTGGGAGTTTTGCGGGCGTCGAATACGATCCAAGGATCCAGATCGGCCGCCATAGCCTCGGCAGCATAATCTTCTGCTGAAAGTGCTCCGGGATGGTCATCTTCTTCCTCCATCTTCTGTTCTGAATGCGACTCAGTGGATGCGGTGTGTAATCCTGTGAACAAAGAACACTACAGGAATGACTTTTGGCTTTCTTTTCCTTATGAACAAAATGAGAACTTGAGCCTTTTGACGCATCGATACCAAGACGGTACTCACCTATACTTGGTGAGTACCTTTGGTGATGGTATCACCTATACTCATAACAAAATGACTACTTTGAGTAAAGCATCATGGGACATCGGCTCTGTTTATGTTGGTTGTTGTCGTTGTAGCTTCCAGCAATAAACGCCTCATGAGGAGTAAGATGTTTTCAGTAGAGCTGCACGATATTGAAGAAGAATGCGATATGCAATAACTTGTTAAATAACACGCTATGTGATATGCATTACGATAATGTTATAAGCATGCAAAATCAATTTAAATTATATTTATGGATATATATATATTTATATATTTAAAAACTGAAAATGACATAAACATAAGTTTCATTTTCTTTACAGGAAAAGAAAGCATTCTCTACTATCCATGTTGCCCTAAAACTGACTTTTCGTAACTTTTTGAAGTATTCAAATCATTCAGGTATCACAAGCCCTTGTGACATTTCGATCATTTCAATATATTGTGCAGCCCTCGTTTTCATTATCGATAATAAAGAGCGTGAGAGTGGCCGCCCTGACCGAGCAGAGCAGTATCAGCGAGCGTGGGCATTAAAAATGAGCACAAGGTAACATGAATTGCACTTTCAGTGGGAAAGGAAGCACACGTGTCTCAGTGCTCGCAGAAGTGAACTGCTCTCACATGTAAGAGTGTCTCTGCACGCTCGCGTCACACTCGCTTGCGTTGATTTTTACTGACGCTGCTGTCAGGTCAGCCTCCGTCGTGCTCTTTTAAAGCTGGTTTATCCGTTTACTTGTATTGCAGGAAGATGCCGGAGTGCCTCCTCTTGATATTTTTCTCAGAATACAATTCTGAAGTTGGGAAAAGCGTCCAGAACGCTGTCATCTCGGGTCGACTGGTGATTTTGTGTGGCAAAGTGGACTAACATGGTATCATAGTATCATGTTGATATCGGAGTATGAGAAAATTTGTACAGTATCTGAACAATATCTGATATCAGTATCAGTATCGATGCATCCTTATTCGAGCCAATACTAGAATTACTATACTATTTTTTTTTTTTTTTAATTCTGGTTAAATACATGCTGTAAATGCTGTACTGTCTACAACTGGTGATTGGTTTCTTGCTAAAGATAAAGTTGTCTTGTTTTATTTAGACCTGCAAGTCAAAAAGAAAACATTAAACAGAAAACCCACACAACTCAAATTGGACTTCGGACGTTAGCAACAGGCTAACAAACTGCGTTGCTGTGTTTATCCGCTGTAAAGCAGCTCACAGACGCACATTTCACCAACACCCACAAAACAAACAACTCATTTCTACACTCTCCAACTTTTCTTTCTTTACATACGTTTTTTTAAAAGACGTTTACCATTAATAAGCGTTTGTTTTATCTACATTTAGCGCCTCAACTACGCTAAGTGCTAATGGCTACAGTTCCAATATCAAACTTTATTTCACAAACAAATTTGCATAAAAATGATTAAACTTACACAAGCGAAGGATTTTACATACTGCTCGAGATTTGATGCAGAAATGCGTCGCTGATCGAAATAAAACAAACAAAAAAAACAATAACAACACCACCTACACAAAACAACACTACATACACACTCAGTCACTCCCACCGCTTGGGTCCGAATCACTGGGAAGCGGAATCGGGGCAGCGTCTAGATTCGCATAGTCGTGTCCTAACTAGGGCGCCTAACTAGTGCGTCTATACGCGTATATCAGAAGACGGACTTTTCTCACAAGTGAGTGGATAGGTGAGTGTATTGGGACGCGGCCCGAGCGGAGCGAGTGAATCCGGCTGGAAGAGAAAAGAAGCTGCAGATCAAAACAGTGGCCTGAATCCAGCAGGGAGGAGAAGAAAGATTTAAAAAAAAAAAAAAAAAAAGTCGATCTTGGATTAGAAAAATAATTTTAAAATGCCAAGCAAAAAGAAGAAATACAACGCCAGATTTCCTCCGGTAAGTTTAGTTACCGCAGGAACGTGACAGCTAGCTTATCAGATTAGCGAGCTAACGCTAATCTTTCTAGCTTCCACTCTGTAGAGCAATTAGTGCATTATATCATCTTAATACAGTCTTATTGTAGTCCAGTTAGTGTCTCTAATATCTCATTTGTCCCTGTATCTCCAGTCCAACATGGCAGTTTGACGTCAGTTTAGTGAACTAATGCAAATGAGCTAGGCAAGGCCGATGCTAACTGGCTGCAGCAGCGACACTTTCGATAGCTAACTGTCTTCTTTTGTTTTACAGCACAGTTATTAGCTGATAAAAACAGACCTGGTGTATGGAAGTGTGTGGTTTTTTTTTTTTTTTTTTTTTTTTTTTTTTTTTTTTTTTTTTTGCTAAACCAATGCAGTTAGCTTTAGCAGACTAAGCTAGTAGGAAGGTTTAGCCAGTTAGCTAGGAAGCGAAGTTAGCGAGTTTAGCACACACACACACACCACTGACAGACTTAACATGTTTTTAAAAATAAAGATGTTATTGCAGTTAATAGTGTATTAAAATACAGTCATGGCTGATATGCAAGCAGCGGTTTCTGTTGTTATTGTTTTTGTTATTGTTTTTGTTATTGTTGTTGTTTTTGTGGTTGTTATTGTTGTTATTTTTGTTGTTGTTGTTACTCTAGGTTTTCTCAAACTTTATTCAATGCACCTGAAGACCCATTTAACTGTAAAATAAATTTCACTCACCCCCTTACTACATGATGAAACTATTCAAATATTAGACAAGTTACACTATTTAAATGTGTACAGTCATATTTTGGCTATTTAACTAATTAATTAATTAATTTTTTGCAAAAAGTAAAATACATTCCACGGACCTTGTCGATATGGATTTATTTCATAAACCTTATTTAAAATGTTCAAATATTTTTGGAGCCATAGAGCTTTCTATTCCTGAACACATGAGGTCTGAGTCGACTTCGGTGCTTGGACCCCTAAATATATTAACTCTGATATATCGTGAGTTGTGAAAAGAAAAAAAGAAAAGTCATGGACCCCAACTTTGAGAACCAGCATATATATATATAATATAATAACTGAAAGATGATAATGGGAGTACTGTAACATTTGAACATTTTATTAGTTAGTAACATACGCATGTGTAAAGTAAGTGACCTTTCTTTCACTGACTTTCCATTCTAGTAGGAAGTGTTGTGTTGTTGTAGGAATATAATCCGTGCTGGTTAGTGTGTTGCAGCGTGAAGCCTGGTTTATTCTGGACACGTGGCTTTGCGATGAGCGTGCAGGAGTAGAATTGTTCACACGCTCGCCTCTACACCTGGAAGATTTACAAGTGACCAGATGGCACGTCAAAGCCAAAACGGACCAGTTTTCCAATTCGATCTGTAAAATGATTTCATGTGTAGCAACATTAAACTCACTGGACGAGCTCTGTCTCTCTTAAAAACGTTTCTGCCGTCTTCTTGCTGGTTGTCATGAGCTGCGTTTCAGATTGAAAACTCTGACCTTACATTCAGAAGTGTATACTAATCTCAAAAGTGCACAAGACTGTTATGCAAAGCAGACCTTTTTCGTAGATTCGAAGGTGACTTAAGAGATTTTTAAAATTCAAATACTAACTGTAATAGGAAAATCAGTAAGTGTTAGTACTCAGTAACGGTCTAGAATACTACATACGAAGTATGCGATTGGAGACACGATGCTAGTTTGGTTAGTGGAGGTAGAAGTACGCTAGTGCAGCGTGACAGGATAGTGAAAAAGACTAAAATAACATTTTAGTCTAAAATGTTCGTTTAAATGTGGCTTGTCTGAATGTGACTCCTAGCAGCATTTCAAAACATTAGCACACAAAAACCTTTTTCGATATTTCTAATATTAATTTGTTAAATAATTGAATGACACTAAAAGAGGAGATTGAGATCGCATTTTTTTTGTTTCCCAATTAAGGAAGTGTTTAATATCTGGGCGAGGGTCACTGATATAAGCGCTACGAGACTAAATACGGCAAGCAGCAGCAGTCAGACATCTTGTTTTTCCACCACGAGGACACATCTGCGTAGAAAATCACAGACATATGCATCCGGACTAAAATTATGAGACAGCCACTGAGTTTGGCGAAAAACAGAAGGCCTTTCATTTTCTTTGAGGAAAAAAAAATCACAGAGGAGCACCTGTAAAATAGGAAATTACCCCAAGACCCCATGCAAATTTACTCAAATCCGGATAAGGCTATAGACTGTTACTGAGGTCTAGTCGCAGGAAGTTATACCTCTGTCGCGCTTTCTTGGCATCCCACTTCAGGTCTGTTCAGCTGTCATGGTCTTGTCCAGTACGCTAAGGGATGGGTATTGGAGGTCACCTCGTGAAACCTTGAGCGTTTTCACCTCCAGATTGTTGTGACTGCACCAAAGGACCAAAGGACAGTGTGTCTGTAGTGTAGAACAGACAAACTAATGACCAGTGAACTTCTCTTGTTTTCAATAGCATCATTGCATGATGGTAACGTAGTTCCATAGTGACCTGGCAATAATGAGCAAGTAAATCGAACATTGCTCTTACATTTATGAGATTTAATGTTCTGTTGGTGGTGTAATTGGATCTGGGTCTTGGAATAGTTTTCTGAAATACTGCCTTGCTTATGAAATTTAACTGAAATCAGGTTACCTGACTCTCTCTCTCTCTCTTGTGTGTGTGTGTGTGTGTGTGTGTGCGCGCGTGCACTCTTCAGGCAAGGATTAAGAAGATCATGCAGACGGATGAAGAAATAGGCAAAGTAGCTGCTGCAGTTCCTGTCATAATCTGTATCTTTGCGGATTGCAGTGGGCAATGTCTTTTTTTTTTTTATTATTATTATTTTTTTTATTTTTATTTTTTATAAACCATCTTATTGCCTCTGTTGCTGGATTTTTCAGCTTAAGTTTAAACAACAAATATTGTGATGAGAGACTTGTGTTGATGTATAATGTTCAATGCTTTCTTACTCCTATTAGATCGCAGCAAAATTCCTCCTAGATAAAACATGATAACATACCTGCTAGGATTCCTTACCCTGCAGTGCCCTCTAGAGAGCCCTGACACTAGAGAAAAGTGATGATGTGCCCTAATGGCTGCCATATAAAATGTGCCATATAGGCAAAAAAAATTAATTGGGTTAATGTCTGCTAGGTGCTTTTCAGACAGCCTTCATCCACCTGTATAGCCTTAATATTTAATAAGTAAGGAATAAAGTATGATGGGTTGGGGGTGATGTGATGTGAAGTGTATTATTCCTCTTATCTTACAGCTGGCAGTTTGCAATCGTACACATCGTACAGTTTATCCATTTATAGTTACATTTAATGTTGGGGAACATTCACAAAACAATCAGAGAAACCAAAAATAAAAAAAAAAAGAAACCTGAAGGAACTGCTTCACCTTTGACCGCACTGACACTGGAGACTCCTTCCATAAATGTTAAACAAACACTTTCTGACAGAAACCCTCACCATATGAACAAGTACACACCTTTTTCCTTGTTAAATGACAAATATTTTTCCATTTGTTTATTATTAGATTTCGATAATGTAGAGTGTCCATCCTACACATCCATCTGTAAGTTGTTACCATAGAAACAGCAGTGTATATGCAATGTAATGTCTCGTTTAACGTTGCGCTGGTTGCGTCCTTGACTCTTGTATGAGCGCGGGCACTGGAACTCTTCCTGGAGTCTCTTCTGACGAAAGCGTGCCACGTTACCCAATCCCGCAACGCCAAAACCATGACAACGTCACATTTGTAAGTAACTCGCATCGACCTGTCGAACAACAAATAGATCTCCAAATGATTGTGCACATAATTGACTTGAAGTGTGTGTTTATTTCTGTAGGAAGCAGTGCATTGAACTGGAGCAGCAGTTCGACTTCCTGAAGGATCTGGTGGCCGCGGTCCCGGACATGCAGGGAGAGGGGGATGAGAATCACGCAGAGGGAGCCGAGAGGATCCCGCGCAGGTTACATACACTCTTCCTGTTGCTCTTACTCTGCACCCGGAGTGCCGCTACCCCCCGAAGTGCATTATTTTCTTACAACAGCACGGTCTGGAGTGTGTTACTCCGCTTATAACACGGTGATTTGCAAATGATTAACTATCATTAATAAATGTTATGGAACGTCTGAGAGACAAGCTATTTCCTTTTCTCACTTACGTTACAGACGTTGCCTCTATCTCTCTCTCAAAAAAAAAAACTTTCCTGTGCTTGGAAACATTATTAAAAAGAGCTCAGAATCGAGAGTCCTTCCATAAATGTCTCCTACAAAAAATGTCACCACATCAACGATTGTAGGTGTTACTTTGTTCTCCCAGCACTACTGGAAACTTTGCTGTAGATTCTACAAGAGTGACAGACGTGTGGCTGATGGTTAATCTTGATCTTCCTTTAATGTGGCGAGTTTTAGATCTGTAATCCAGAGGTTTTATGATTAACATCCTGTGGTGATCTATAACAGTGCAGATATGGAAATGTGATTACATGAGTTTATTTATAAGGCACATTTAAAACAAATCACTTTTAATAAATTGGTACAAGAAATAAAATCGCAGAAGACATATAAAACTCAAAAAACTGCAACATACATGTCAGACTATAACCTATCGACGCTGATTAAATGCCGTGAGGTTTTAAGACAAGATCTGAATTCTGAAGTAGAGGAGATTTGTTTAATAGATGTTACTAAGCTGCTCCACAGTCTAAGGGCGTAAACGGCAAAGTTTTATTTGTGACCTTGGACCAGCCAGTAGATTTCAAGGGTTAAGTAATTGTAAAATATGGTCTGTTTGGAGCAGAGGCCGGAAGCCTGGCTCAGGGCGCAAGAATGGAGGAGCAGGAGCCAAAGGCAAAGACAAGAAGCTGTCAGGCACAGAGTCTGAACAAGAGGTGAGTCTGGTTAATAAGTTAATGAGTACTTGGTGAGTTCACGTTGTACATGGGAGAAAAGCTGGATACACAAATCAGACTTTTACACACACACACACACACACACACACACGGTCTGAAATATCTCTCCTGAAAATTCAACACTGTAGACTAAGGCTGTCCAATTTCTTTACTGACTTAATTGAAGGATTTGCTTTATACAATATTTCATTGTTTCATAAACCAATAAAGATTACTCTGGCGTTCTATTCACTATTTATGCTTACTACAGCGGGAATTACGTAATGTACTCTAACCTAAGTAATGCACTATTTGCTCCCAAGAATGCCATTTGATATTCACTCATAACTTGGAGTCTGTTATTATATAGTGAAAAATGAAATATTTCACGAGTGAATAAATGTAGCAATCTTTTCATTTTTGTGTATTTGAATACATAAATATTATGAGAATTCAAGCGACATTGGTTCTGAGAGTCCAATAAATACAACAAGAAATTAATTATCACAAGTGGGTATATTAAATATAAATACTAGACAAAAATTGTTGAAAAAGATTACCATGGCAGCCTGAATTCAAAGTTGATTCCTGTTATTATGACATTTACGTGTATCACTAATCTGACTTGGAGCTAACATTAAAAAAAAAAAAAAAAAAAAAAAGGTTTTTACGTATCGACTTAAGTTACACTGTGCAGTTTTGTGTTATGAACATCTTCATTCATGCACCTTGCCTAACATAGTTACAGATTTCCGTCACAGACTGCCTTCTGGCGTCACGTCCCGAGTGCACGCTTTGAATCCAGCTAGCACACGGATACCTCAGTTAACTGGATAACTTAAACCAAACAAGAAATTCCTCTTGCTTTGCAAATAACCCACCTTGTCTCTCAGTAAAGACATTCACAAACATTATGCTTTGCAGGGCATTTTAGCTCAGTGTAAACACACGTTATGTCGGTTTAGGTGCTGTCTTTGCCTTGTGTGTGTGTGTGTGTGTGAGGGTTGTGTTTGCTGTGTCCCAACCTCAGGATGTTAGCTCAGAGTCTGACAGATTTAACACTCGGGGTATGAGTGCTCTATTGTAATCGATCGCACGGGAAATATTTGCCCCAGCCTATATTTATGCGTCAGAGCCATGGGTTTATTTTTTTGTTAATCTTTCACTACACTTAAGGCTGCTGTCTGAATGAAAAATGTTCTCGTTGCTTTGGATATGTTTCTGCTGTGAGGGGGAAAAAAGTATCTAAAAGTGTTTCTAATTCTCAATTTGTGGAAGTTACTGTAGTATAAGTTTGTTCTAGAAATTATTGTTGTTCTAAATTATTGAAATATCGCAATTATAAGGAATAATAAGAAATTATAAGGTATGTTAATGAATAATTTCCTATGAATGATTATTTTCCTATTACACCACATCCCTATAAATGTTTTGTTTCTCTTAAACCACAGCAGTTCACTGGTAATAATTTCTTATTCATTAAAGAACTGTACTTTTTTTTTTTTTTTTAAATAATTCCTTACTTGTACAAGTAACCTGGAAGATATGTAGAACATGATTTCTGACTTCCTCTACTTTATGGGCTACTGTAGATCCTGGGGGCGGAGCTTCATGAACATGTCCTGGAATCATTCAAATGTCAAACCCACTTAACGATTAGAGACCTAACAATGGGGGAAAAAAAACTGTTTGAAACAGCATGTGTTCAGATTTTGAAATTTAAGATTTAAACAAATTCCTGTTTATAGGTTTTTGTATCAGGACTCGCTCAACGATCCAACGTTTGACATCTTGCTCTTTCTGTTTCATTTGTCAGGATGATTCTGAAGACAGCGAGACGGATGGAGACGAGGAGGACATCTCTCAGCCCAGCAACACACACCATCAGGCAGCATCCCATTTTCACAGGTATATACACACACACACTCACTGCTGTGTTCATAGAAGTGATGCAGCAGTTGTGCTTGGTTTGGTTCAGTTCGGAAGTGCAGTTTAGCAGGACGTGTCCCAAACACTATAATTAATGTGTAGGTAGTGCTTAAGAAATGTTCCCCATCCATTCTAACAAGACCTTGTGATAGTAATTAGTTTCGTCTTTAGCTCTCTAGCTGTTTGTTCAAATGGCTCTGAGCAGACACATTCAAATGATAATGAAATTAGGTATGTTACCTACCATCTATAGATATAATTTGTTTCCTGTCAGGCTTGTGGGGAAAAAAAAAAAAAAAAAGTACTGTAGCTTCTTAGATGGTTCCTCAATCAACAATGGTAGCGCAAAGTTCTGTAGAAGTGACTTCTTTAAAAAATGTTTAGTGATGTAATTTCATGTAGAGTGCTTTATGTAATATTTATGCACACCCTACATATCTGTTACATTAGACTGAATTATAATAAGAGCTTTTATGTTGTACTAGATTTTGGAATAAGACATAAATCCCCAGGAGATACATTGATGGCTGTTAGCTCGGATTTAATGCCAAGTTTGACTTCTAAAATATTTTTTCTTTCTTTTCTTCCCTAAAACCAGCCCGGACATGCCCTCTCCGTACATGCCAACGCCCATGCCCGTGGGTCCCCCTCAGGCCACTCTCGCCATGCCCATCAGCTCTTTCGGCTCCCAGCCTTCAGTCATGGGGATGATCGCGCCTCCTCCCGCCACGGCTCTGCACAAAGAAGAACACGACGACGACGAAGACTACGACTCTTAGCTGCTCCTCGTCCTCACCCCGTTCGAACCATTTTACATTCGTTTTCTTAAGTTGTTCTTGTCTGGCTGCAGAATGCAAACGGATGGAAACCGAAGGAACTTAAATAGTTAACGTCCAGACACCGGTGAAGGGCGTTCGCAAGCCTGCAGCCACAGCGCAAGAAGAAGAATGGGTTGTATATTAGCTATGTGTTTTAATTTCTTTTTTTAAGAATTCTTATTATTTTACTGTCCAGATTAAGACGGGACAATTGGTTTAGGCTATTTTTAAAAAAAAACAGAAAAACAAAACTTGTTGGATACTTGGCTCGCAGTCTCTTTTGGAAAATGGCCCTAAGCATTTATTATTATTATTTTTTTTTTTATTAAAAACCCAGAATAGATATTCCCTGTAGTCTTTTGCACTTTTTTTTGTTTCTCTGTCATCTTAGGCTGCCATTCTTCTCTTCTACAGTCCGCCATTTTGTGACTTTAAGGACTTAGCACAAATTCTTTCCATCCTTTGCTCTTTCAATTTAATTTGTGGTATTAGAAACTCCTCAGATCGATCATGGGGAAATATCACTGCGGCAGAAAGATGAAGGACGTACGTGCCATTAGGGAACGTGACGTGTATGTATGAAAACTGTCAAAGGCAGAATGAGTCAGGAAGTTGCCTGCACGTTTAACTCTGGGACAACAATCTTGCAGTAACGGCTGTTAATTGTGTCAGGCTAACATAGAGCTGTTTTTTTTTTTCACCCCTATTTGAATGTCATTTTTTAAAATTCAAGATTTATTTCCTTAAAAACAACTCTTACCAAGCAAAGATTTTTCATTTAAACTGATCTTAGAACATTTTAAAAATACACAAGACTCTTCGTTTTTTTTTTTTTTCCCCAAGTGGATTTTAGTTCTGTTTCAAGATTTTTTGTTTCGCCTGAGTCACGTAACCAAGCTACTCTAGGCTGAGATCGAAGCGGTTACTCTTTAAAAATTCAACTTGCGTAAACAGACAGAATCATGAGCCTCGTCCCCTTTACCAACCGACTGTACAACCAAATGCACATTTATATCAACGCTATACATCATGATCTTGTATCTTTTAAATTGTTTTAATGTTGTTTGCGAGGCCCGAGACGAGCCGGAACATTCTCTCCTTCCCTCCTACCTGTTTTTGTGGCTGTCTCTCTTCAGGTGTGTAAAGTTTGGCTGCTCAGAGGCTGTATGTGAAACTTTTAACATTCTTATTATTTTGTATGAGTGAAATAAAGTGCAAATTTCGGTATAATGTCCTTGATCTTTTTTCTTTTCCTTTTTTCCCCCCTCCTTACGTTTATTAGAGAGTGGCCTGTGGGTATTTTGCTTGTTTCTATATACGTGGAGAATTTCCTAATAGTTGCAGATTAAGCCTTTAACCAGTACAATTTATAATAAAGCTTCAGATGCAGGTAATGTTCCAGCACAGGTGAAGACTTGGCTGGAGGTTGTGATCTTAAATTAAAAAAAAAAAAAAAAACAATCACTAACCCCGAGTATGATTTGGGAGGACGCTGATTAGAAGGCATTGTGCACCTTTTCTACACTTCTTGATGAAGTTGTTGGAGTACATTATACCACAGTGCTGTTAAAGTCTCGCATCTGATTGCTCGGAAGATGATTCTTTTTCTATAACAGCAGCTCAGATGGAAATTCTGGCTATAATTTAAATCACAGGTTTGTATTAATTTAATTTAAGTCTAATAATAAACTGATTAAAAAATGTTATTTATAAAAGAAAATGTCTAATCTTGGATGTGATGACATTTTCCGTAAGAAGAGCTTTATTTAACATTTATATATTAAAGGAGTCTCCAGTGTCAGCACTTTGTAACAGAAGTAAAGCTGTTCTTTTAAGTTTTCTGCTACATGAACGTCTTCAGGACGTAGTAACAATATATCATATAACTCTAAACGGACAACAACTATAACTAGGCGTTCTGTAATAAATACAAAATGGCACGAGTTGGCAAACTGATGTTGTGTAAGAAGAATGAAACACTTGAGAACATGCTGTTAATGGAAAGTAATCAACTTGAAGGTGGTAAGGGTATTTACTCCTTACATAGAAGCATTAGCTTGGAAGTCTATTTGAACATGTAAATAGAAGTAATGATTGAAAATCATACTGGAGAAACGTGTATATCGTGTACTATCTCAGTCAGACAGAGAGACGGATACACACAGTGCACATGCAGCTTGTATACGGATTTTTGTTTTCTTGGACAGGAGCATTTCCTAGACAAATGCGTCAACAGGCTAAGCTAGCACAACATGCGCTGACTGGGAACATTTGCAAATTCTCCTCTGGTTTTGTTTACCAGATTTTGCATACTGACAAGGTCGGGTTGCCTAGCAAAACACTGAATCAGTAAAGGTATTGTTTACAGCGATAAATATTGCAGTAAAACTGTAGTTTAGGAGAGTATACACAGATCCAGGCCAAAAAAAGGCAATGTCATAACAATGTGTGATTGTAGCTTAATCAATAGCTAAACCCTGACTCAAGCATGCTAAACCCTTTTGACCATAGGCTTTTTGTAAGTGTGCTTTTCACATCATCAAATGTAGACAAGCTGTTATTTTTAGTTATTTGCAATGTTGGAAGACTATTTTCCCCAGCACTTGGTCCTCCATGTTTGTTTCCTCATTTTGCTCACTGATTGGGAGGTTAAAAAAAAGCACTTGACGTCACTCGGCACTTTTCTGAAAAGTTGAACTTTGGAAGCACTTGTGTGTGGTGAAAAAAAAAAAATGCAAAATGCCAGTTGCAGCACTTTTTAAAAGCAGCCCCATTCCTCCCGTCTTGTGGCCACTTCCTGCCTTGCAGCCACAGGTTATGTTTAAAATGTCTACTGGTGGTTGATTTAAAAAAAAACAAGTCTCTAGTGTGACAGCAGCCTAAGCCAACTCTTGACATGGTAATAAACAAGCTTATCTGTCCAATAAGACTACAAACTTATTAATATCAGAGTTTCTTAGAAAAGATTCTGTTCGTATATCTTAAAAGGTCATAGTAGGAACACTAGTCTCAGCCTCAGATGCACCACCTGGAGGTCACTGAGCTTTTGGTAGGTTTTGTACACTTCTCTGGCCATAGGCTTCAGAATCCTGATAAGCATTCCCATTTATACCTGTACTATACCCATCATCTCTTCATCTCAGCTGATGGTCATGATCCATTTGGTGGAAAAGGAACTCTTTCTGGTGTGTGTGTGTGATGATGCAGTCATACAAACATCCCGGAATTTCTACTTTTTTTCTACTTTTAACGGAAAATTAGCTCTGTAATAGATATTTATCATCTTTCAGAATGTTAGAAAAACAAAGCATAGAGTTTCATGTTGAAAAATGTTGAGTTGCATTTAGCATAACATCATTTTACACTGTATTTGACTACACAATCGTTACACAAGTGAGAATAATCTCTGTAATAGAATTTTTTTAACATTTTTTTTCAGTGTTCTCTCATTTCTGTCAAGCTGCTTTGTGACAATGTCTATACAAATAAAAATAAATAAAGAGCACAAAAAAAAGGCTGGAGAAACCAAGCTAGGCACGATTTACATGTTGGGACAAAAATCATATTAGTATTTATAGTATTTATAGTGATTAGTATGGAAAATCATCTAATATATATTTTTTGTTTTGTTTTAACATGCTTCCATCTGTTATCAACACGTTCATCTTGTTGGTCCCCGCTATGCACCTGTTGCTCTGCCCTTTTTACAAAATCTTACCCGAGAACTAAAAGTTAGAAACGACAGTTTAACGAACTAAATTAAATGCTATTTATTATACTTCATTGTGCAATGATGCACCACATCACAGACCGCATCAAGCAATGTACAGTTTTAGTGGTCCTTCACTATCTAAAATGTTCTCTGTGTTTGTGTCTTTTTAGAACACATTATCATTTCATTCTGAATAATATATTCATATTCAGTTACATCCCTGCTCTGTAGTTGTTGGTTTAATATCTTGATTGTCTTTTTTCAACTTTGAGCACCTGTCGTCTGAATGTTTTGGTGTGTTGGAGCACTAAAACTAAACTTTTGGATAATTTAGCATCAGTACTGGAGTTTATAAGCAGCGTCGTTAACTCCAATGAGTAACGATCTGAATGACTGAGATTAGCTCCTGATATTTACAGGATTTGGTTTTAATCATCAATCCTGATGGCTGGTCTCAATGTTTTGTGAACAAGAAGGAATAAAACACTTGGGCGTGTGCTGGTACAGGAGAATAATCACTGATGGGGTGGTGTGGTGTGGTGTGGCAAGATGTAAAGTGGAGTAATGCTTGGGGGTGAAATTGGTCCTACATCAGAAGTTTTATTGTCGTTGTGCATTAAATGTAGGCATCTAATGCACAAAACTCTGAATCAGAAAAACAATGAAGATATGGTTTTAAAGTACATTGTGAAAATACACAGTCAGGAAGTTGTGTGTCTGTGCATATATGTGAGTAGGTGTGTGTGTGTGTGTGTGGGTGGGGGGGCTGGGGGTAGGCTTTTATAATAGCCGGGGCGAAGTCTCAACTCTCTGCTGCTGGGCCTCGGAAACCACCGCATCCTTCCTGAAGAAATGATGACTCAGTGCTGTGTGTGTGAGTGTGTGTGTGTGTGTTCACTCTTAGATGTGAAGCATTTCCAGAATCGCACCCTTTCCCGTTTGAGCCCTTTTTATTAACCCCAAACTAGCAAAACCGCCACAGGCAATAAGAGTCGACTCGACATTCCTTCCTGTTTTGTTCCCTTGAAATGTTGATGTCTGTATTTCTGAGTCCCCTGAGTCTGCGTCTGCACTTGACGAGTGATATGGGATGCGGCATAATAACAAAGACTCGCCATCGAGCGCCTTCAAAGGATATAGAGGTGGAACGGCAGCATTTCCGAGCCAAAGGCTGAGCCCAAGCGGGGCCCTCTAGAGGACTGGAGAACGCTGAGAAGGCAAAATACTCACCAGGATCTGAAATAGAACCTCAATATGTAGCTTAACATCTAAATGTGAATGAGAAGTATGAAATAATTAGTCATACAGTTTTTAAAATAGAGGTGCCAGAAATGGTGCATTAGAACGTTGCCATCGAAGGTTCAGTAAAGTGCATCCTTTTGGTCAGGAACCATTTTGGGTGTTGCCATGATGAACTGTTTTGAAACTGATTTCCACCACAAGGATCCTTCCACGTAATGGCAAGTTCATGTGATTTGTGTGTTCTCTGTGGCTAAAAAGGTTAATTATTCATTAACCAAAAGGTTCTTTTTTAAGAAACCATAAAATGGTTCTTCCATGGCAACAGTATAAAGATCAGGCACCTATTATGTTTAAGAATGTAGACAGGGTTAGTCTACAACCAGGTTTTCTACTTCGTTTGCTATGATTTGTGTTCATTTATTTTCTCAATTCATCTTCTCAGTGCCAGTATGACGGCATGTTGTCACCTCACAGTTCCAGGATCCTGGGTTCAACACTGAGCTCGGGTTACTATGTGTGTAGAATTTTGCTTGTTTTTCCTGTGTCTATATGGGTTTCCTCCAGATTCTCTGGTTTCCTTCAACCTCCCAAAAACATCCGGTAAGTGGATTGGCTACGCTAAATTGCCCCTAGCAGTAAATGGATGTTCCCGGGATAGGCTTCACCATGGGTTACTGAAGAATGAATGAATGGGTCTCAAATTACCTGTCAAGATTCTGTGCTAGTGGTGTTCAAATCCCAAGACTGACAGAAACCCACTGTTGGGTCCTTGAGCAAGTGTTAGACTGTGCTTTGCCTAAGTGAAGCTACATTGGATATAACTTGCATCAGTTGTGGTAGAAGAACTAGAGGACAAGCATTCATTCCCGACTTAATTTGACCCATAAAATATACTGTTGTTGGTCCTGTCTTGTTGGGCTATATGAAGTTTGATGACTTGTACATGTTTGATGACCACAATAGTCTCTTCTATTAATCTTCTATTAAAAAAACAACAAAACAACAACTTGTATTCTGGCTGAAATCTAGATGCACATTAATGTGCTTAGTCTTGAAGTAAAAGGCTCAAGCTGGCTCCTGTCTACACGAAAAACAGCACAAAATCAGCACGAAAACAGCTTCATTGGTTTCTGTGTTTCTGACTCATGATTTCTGCAATGTGGGGGACATGATTAGCATGTCTGTCTCGTACCTTTGGGGGTTTGAATCCCACCTCTGCCCTATGCGCATGGAGTTTGCATGTTCTCCCCGTGCTTCAGGGGGTTTCCACTAGGTACTTCGGTTTCCTCTCGCGGTCCAAAAACATGCGTTGTAGGCTGATTGGCATTACCAAATTGAATGTAATGTGTGAGTGTGTGTGCAGTTGTGCCGTTCAGGGTGTCCCCCACCTTGTACCCCGAGTCCCCTGGGATAGACTCCAGGCTCCCCCCTGACCCTGTGTAGCATAAGCTTTCTGCAATATACTCGACTTGTTTCAGTTTTAATATGTCTTTCTTCCTTTCTTTCTTTTTTTTTAGACTCTGAATAAAGCTGGGGAAACTTGTTTTGTTCCAGGACAAGCACTTTTGCTGCAGTGATTAAAACGCATGATTGACAGCACACAAACCCCGCCCACTTGTTTTCATTATTAGGGGGCCAAGCACCAAAGGTGTATGTTTTCTTCTTGTTGTTGTTATTGTTGTTGTTGTTGTTGTTGTACATATATTGTTCTACTTTAATGAAAATTAAAATATGCTTGTAATCACTTGGTTTAAATTGAGTTAAACTGATTGCCAGCTTTAAGTGTTTTCTTTCTTCTAAATTTGGGATTATCAAATGTTCCTAATCACATATTACATAATGATATTATTATTGTTATATTTTAGCCTATAGTGATGTTTATTACAAGTCTAGCTATGGCTTGGTTGAATAAAAGTACTGAAATTCAAACTCCAAACTCTGAAACACACATATATTTCAGGAAACACAAACCTAAAATACATTTCCGTTCATAATTACAATCCGGTTTAGCAGAGACACAACAACAGTATCGCCTTATGATGACGGTCATCTGATCCCTTTCCTGTTGAACAACGAACATCTCAATATCCCATTATGAGACTAGATAGTACACTAGATAGGGCGCCTATTTTCATTGTTGTGTGTCGTATATAGGGCACTAATATAGGGAGTCATAGCTTGTTTGATATTCAGCCTATAGGAGATCGTCAAAACGCTCGTTTGATTAGAAACTATGTCAAACAGGTGTATAGTGAACTAGACAGGGTGCATAACACCGTTGTATTACACCCTGAATAGTGCACTTATACAGGGTGCGACATGTTTTTTAAGATTCAGCCAATAGCTGCGGAGAAGACCTGAAACTCCGCCCATGTGGTGTGAGAAAGGAGGTGGGGGGGCAGGAACTCAAAAAAAAAGTATCCTGGAAGGTCGGTTTCGTAGCGAAAAGGCGAGAAATGTGTGGGATATTTGGATTAAATCACGAACAAGAGCTCAGTTTTGTGTTTTCAGGGAATTAAGGAACGTTTCTGAGAGTTGGCACGGAACTTCCTGTTTCAAAACTCAGTGGTGGCAGAGAAGAAGAAAAAAAAAAGAACGAGAAAAACACGCTCAGATGTGGGACAAGACTTAAATCAATCCTGCTGCAAGTTTGGCTTCTTGTTATTATTATCATTATTATTATTATTTTATTTTGGACACTGAAACTGGGGAAGGTGCTCGACTTTTCTTGTGCTTTGTGCATGTCTCAGGCTGTGAGTTTTGCTTTTTTTTGTGCGTTTTCCTGCCATTCTTCTCTGCGCTTCCTGCTCAGACTGACCGCAAGCGCTTCACGACTAAAAATACTCCCCATGGCCGGAGAAATGGACTTTCTGGTGTTGTAAAACCCTCAGGATACATCCTAATATACATGTATGTATACAGCTTATTCTTTGGAGGAGTAGTTTTTGTGTTTGCGCATCCCGGAGCAGCCAAGTTGCGCTGGTTTTATTGGAAACCGACTTGCTCAAATGTCGTGAATTCAATCCATTTCCTGTTCTTCACATCATGAGATTGTTCTTGCTTGCTGTTTGAAGCAGATCTCAAGCTGGCGTTGATGGAGTGCTCAGGCTTTGCGCTCACATCCACCCTTTCCATGCTCATGGAGAGCCGTGCGCTCCATGTGTCCCGCTGCTGTGCGCTTTTTCATGGTTAACTTGCGCTTGGGTTTGGAGGACACACAAGAGCGCACCAGTCCCTCTCCATGATCCTCACGGACAGGCTGGAAACGGGTGAGAGGAGCCGGAGAGTCTGTACATTTGGATCGTTTTCCAATCCCAAGTGTTTGGATCCGTGCGTAAAGAGGAAGAAGAAGAAGAAGAGGAAGAAGAAGAAGCGCCATGGAGCCTTTGAAGAACATATTTACGCGCGGCACGCTGTCCCCCTGGAAAAATCTGGAGCAATCCCAGAAAGGGAACTTCACCAACCCGGTGTTGACAGCCCTCTTTGATTATGAGGCGTCCGGGAAGGACGAGCTCACCCTGCGCAAAGGCGACGTCGTGGAAGTTCTGTCTTTAGACTCGGAAATTTCCGGGGATGAAGGCTGGTGGGCTGGAAAGGTCAACAACAAGGTGGGAATCTTCCCTTCCAATTACGTCTCGCTCAAACCCAGCGGATATGGAAAGATCCCGGGTTCCAGCGTGGCGGGTGAACTCGGGCCGGCAGTGGAGCTGCAGTTCGAACCAGAGGTCGTGGATTTCCGGGAGCTCAGTCTGCAAGAGGTGATCGGGGTCGGCGGGTTTGGGAAGGTCTACCGAGGCACTTGGAGAGGGGAACTCGTAGCGGTGAAGGCGGCGCGCCAGGACCCGGACGAGGACATCAGCGTGACGGCGCAGAACGTGCGCAACGAGGCCCGCCTCTTCGCCATGCTCACGCACCCCAACATCATCGCTCTTAAAGGGGTGTGCTTGCAGGAGCCGAACCTGTGCTTGATCATGGAGTATGCGTCCGGCGGACCTCTGAGCCGGGCGCTGGCCGGGAGACGCATCGCACCACACGTGCTGGTCAACTGGGCCGTGCAGATCGCCAGAGGCATGCTGTACCTTCACAGCGAGGCTATAGTCACCGTCATTCACCGAGACCTCAAATCAAATAATAGTAAGTGTCCCGCCGTCTGCCATCAAGGTGCATCACTATCCATTATCCATCACCTTTCTCTTGTTTCCACACATCAGGGTCTATTATCCATCACCTTTCTCTTGTTTCCACACATCAGGGTCTATTATCCATCACCTTTCTCTTGTTTCCACACATCAGGGGCTATTATCCATCACCTCTCTCTTGTTTCCACACATCAGGATCCATAATCCATCACCTTTCCCTTGTTTCCACACATCAGGATCCATAATCCATCACCTTTCCCTTGTTTCCACCCGCAGTGTCTCACTTGAGGTGCTGCATAACATACCAGAGCCAAGTCTTATAACGTAATGATTCGTGGTAGTACAAATTGCAAGGTGCATTCAGAAAGCACTTGATACCTCACTATACATCTAAAGAACTAGTTCAGCGAAAAACCTTCCTTCCACAATATGGCACATTCTAAACCGCTCAATGTGAAAAAAGCTTAACATATCTTAACGTACTAAAACAACATCCGTTCTTCTCTCACATTTCTCTTGCCATAAACACTATCTGCTGCTAAGACAGCGGCATTATAATCCAAGTGGAAACACAATATATTTGTGAGAGAAGAATGGTTTTCCCTGGTCGTTGGTTTAGTACATTAAGCCACATTAAGCGTTTTTTTCACGTTAAGCATTTTAGAATGTCCTCACAATATCTCCTTCAGCCAGATATTGAGTGTCCACATTTGGCTTGGTTAGGTTTCCCCACTGCATCTTCCTCAAACTGCACAATTTTAACAGTTTTAAGTAGGTTAGAGGTGCCATCACATCACAGGAGTTCTCGTATAGGAATATAAACAACGACAAAGATATAACAGCGCAAATATCCGACTTGCTTTATTCCACTTATACCACAGCAGTTTACCAACAATTACACATTTTTAGTTGTTCAAGAGCGACACGTGGTTCTTTCTTATCACTTTATAGTTGTTGAGTGTTGTGGAGCATCCATGAAGTAAGTTATGTCCATTCGTTCATATGGAGCGTCCACCCGTACAAGTCTCTATGCATGAGTTGTTACTATAGAAACGATAACGTATTATAACAATTGTGTTAATAGAAACCTGTGTTTTGAAGTACAGAAGCATTACTGTCAGAGCGCTTTCTGACCAATCAGAACTGAGCGATTAGTGATCATATTACAAAGTTTAGCAGGCTAGCCCTTTAGGCCCCACCTTCCAACTGTTAAAAGCACAATTGTAGCAGAAAGCAGGACGTTTTGCGGATATTATAGTTTGTAAATAAATGCTTTTGTTGCTATTTTACAAACTTGTTTATATAAAAATGAGAAGATTTGGCTAGGTGAAATAGACTTGCGTTAATTATTAGCTAGATTATTCTCAAAACCAACGACGCAAACTTCAAACAGCAGATATTTCTTGGCTGATTGACTATATGGGCGATTTGAGGGAAACATTGTATAAATTTGGCCTTTAAACAAACTATTCCTTGAAGAGAACCAGCAGTTCCTGTCTAAAAATGAGTTCCTCACTGAAAAATTCCACGGTACTACGATATGTCGGTTGCCAACACAAACATGAGTAGTGTTAATATAAAGATGATGATTCATGTCACAGACAGTTTTCATTCACGTAGATGCTACTGCCTCACCATCAGCTCTCTCTTTCCCTCCTCTGCTTTCTGTCTGTCGTGGTGTCGTAACTTTTCAGCTGATTGTGTGCTGATATACTCTAACGTCTGGACAAGTCACATGACTTCGGTTAGGCGAATCGAATGCACGCTTTCTGAGAAGGTTGGGAAATGGAATGCGGAAATTGATAAGGAAAGCAAAGGTCAAAATAATAATATAGCATATTCATCCAGAGCAGTTAGTCTGAGTAAGACAGTAGTTTTGGGCAGCGTTTATGGCTGAAAATAAGGAAACAATATTCAAGAAATATTTGGTAAAAGTTAAAGGTAGCATCTCAAAATGATTCGATGTGTAAATTATTATTTTTTTTTTAAAATAATGTACTGATAAAACAACAGTAATGTACAATATAAACAGTGAATCAGTTGCCGTGATGTGAAACTTCTTGAACGTTACCACATGTCTGTTTAGGAAGTGAGCTAACTGATTTCAGAACAGTGGAACGGGAGCGATCGGGGTTGCCAGAATTGCACCATACAATAACATTATAGGTCCCAAACAAGCGACTGTTTTTAGCCTTTCATTAGACTGCATGGAGGAAGAAATCTGCCAAAATGGTGGAGAAAATAAATGAACTAAAATAAATAATTCATTAACTCATATGTGTTCCATTATGTATATTATTTGTAATTTAAAAAAAAATTCTGTATATTTTTTTGTATCTTTTATTTATGCATTTTTTACAAAAAAAGACAAAAAAAAGTACAAAAAATTGTGAAAAAAATTATATAGTACATAAATAATTTAACAGATTCATTTATAAATAATAAATATTATCTAAATATGATTTAAGAACACTAAAATAAATACAAATATCTGAAGAATGGATAAAGGAAGCATAAAGAAGACATAAATAAAATGAAATAAGTAATTATTTCTCAGCAGACACTCTGTGTGTGTGTGCGCGTGTGTGTCTCTCTCTCTCTCTCTCTCACGTACACACGCACACACACACACACACATTTCTCACAATATGCATAATGAGTGACACTTCACTCTCAGCATTGTTATGAACGCACGTTCCAGTTAAAGGCAGTATTTTTGCACAGCATTCTCAGCAGTACATGGCTGTTAAGGTTTACCCACCTGATCATTTACTTTTTGCCATTTTTGGAAGTTTCAGCAGCGGAAATTTCCCTACACAATATCATTGTATACTATAATTGTGATTTAGAAATAAAACATCTCTACACGCCCCAAAAAAAACAAAAAAAGGTCCAGCGTAGGGGTGGGCGATGTGAAATAAATATCATCTCCCGATTATCAAAGGCATTCCTGCGAGTTTTGTTCACGAAATGGCGGCAACAGTGCAGTAGAGCTGCATGTTGCTTAAATTAATATCTATTTAAGGGGACAGTGCCAGCAAAATCTGATAGATCGGATATCAGAGGGAAAAAAAAGAATGAATTCGAGCCGATTCTGTAACAAATGAAAAAGTCTTATACAAATGGAATTGGATTTGGAAAAGAACTGCAAATATTACATATAAAGAAGCTTGATTGTATTGTTTGTTAGAATTGTTTTTCATTATATTTACACTTTGTACTTTTATACTATTATATACATTATTTTTTTTAAACGCAAGTGATTATGTGAAAACTGGAGTGAAAGCTGTATTTTTAGTTACGTATTTTTCCACTGAAAAGGAGAACAAAAAACATTTTAACATTTTACAAATGTAAATATTACATACAAAAAAGGAGAACAAAAAGCATTTTACATATTTAAATATTAAGTACAAGATTTTAACACCACATCAGCAGTTTCCAGATTGTAATCAAATTTGTTAATTTATTTTTAATTAAAAAAAAAAAATCACTTTTTCCATGATATCTCAAATACTTGTGCTGGAAGTGTGACATTCTGGGACATAATTTATCCCACCGTCGTCACGTCTCCCAGCCCTCCTAGTCTTGTGTTATGGCCGTGACACTTGACTTTCAGTTGGGAAACACATTCACCCTTTTCTTTTCCTCATTCTTCAGCATGACTGTTTGTTTTTCTTCTCTCTCTTGCTCCATATTTTCATCTGTTATTCAACTGCCGTTCTTCTTACACCTTTAATAAGCCGTTTTCTCCATGCCGGAAAACACCTCTGCCTCATGAAGCGCTTTTTTTTTTTTTTTTTTTTTTTTTTAAATAATACAGTCTTTTTTTATACATACAATCCACTCTTGTGATCTTATCTCTCTCTCTCTCTCTCTCTCTCTCTCTCTCCTGTGGCCCCTTGTTTTTCAGTTCTTTCCTAAAACCTTTGTCTCCGACTTGTCCTTACTTGTCTCTCGAGCTCTGTCGTGCCAGAATGTGGCATCCTGTGTTTTTCTTTCCTCTTTCTCTCTCTATCACTTTTAACTCCTTTACCAGTTCTCCCAGGGGACTGACAGAGTTTGCCCGGCATCCCGAAGTTTACTCGATTCTCTAGTGGCTGCTCTGTATCGAGCAAAGTGTACACATGGTGGAGTTATTTGGGACAGAGCCATGTAAATCCAAGTACAAGTGTAGTTTAAGTTTTTTGAAATATACAACATTGTGTGGAGAGCGAGGAGAGCAGGACGCTCTTTTTAGGGCACTAGAACGGGAACCAGAAAGGAAATATGGAAGGCTTATCAGTCTCAAGCTGTTGCTACAGGTGTTTGATGTGTTTGTGTGTGTGTGTGTGTGTGTGTGTGAGAGCAGTGAGTCTGCTAGGAAAGCCTTTCACATACAGATGTGTGATGTGTGCTAGCAGCCAAGTGTTACGTGAATCTAGGGAAAGAGGGAAAGAGTGAGTTATAAGAGATAGTGCCAGGAACAAATAAGGCTCCCTATCAAGTGCACTTTGTCTTTCTAAGTGTTTATTGAAGACACTCAGGTGATTGATTTTTGCATTTTGCATTTAAACAGAAGCTGTTTTTATCAGCTGGCTCTTTTTCCGTGGCTGAGTCTCAAATTGAGTTCGTAGTGCACTTTGGAGGGCCCAAAAAGCCATAGATAGATAGATAGATAGATAGATAGATAGATAGATAGATAGAGAGGTAAGCATTTATACGTGTGTGTGTTGAGTGTGTATGTGTGTGTTGGACTAACAAGAGATGCTGAGAAGGCAGCGTTGCATCAGTGCTGCTGATGGGAAAAGCTTTGGCCATGAGCCAGGGCCCATAACTGGAATTCCACTGAAAACAAATACAGAAAGGAAGCCCTTTTAGACACACACATGCGCACACACATGCGCATACACACATGCGCACACACATGCGCACACATACATGCACACATTATCCATTACCCATTTGCACTTAAAGTGAATGAAGTGCTAGTACAATGATACAGACACACACATACACACACACACTCAGTGCTGTTGCTTCACCCAGGCAACAAATATTCACCCGGGCCCACACACACACACTCACACACACACACATACAAACACACACTCCCTAGGATAGCTGGGAAATCGTGGGAAAGCGCCAAAGCTAAGCACTCGGTCCTGGCCTTTCTCAAGAACATCAACACTTTTTCCCTTCTCTCTCTCTTTCTTTCTCTCTCCTCTCTCTCTCCACTTTCCTTCTTTTGTCCCTCGTTTTCTCCAGAGAGGACAGGAATCAGATATAACCAGCGTGCCGTGTTTTTCCATGGGCTCGAATAGCATGTTGTGCATATTTCTAATTTGAACGCCCACGCCGACTTTTTTTTTTTTATAGTTCATTGGAAACATCTTTCTTCGTGTGCCTCTTTCTCTCTGCCGCACCCATACCTGGCCTGTTGGTTCCATGAGGGTAATTTAGGACTGCGTGACATTCTGGAAGAATGTGGGGTCTAATCAGAAGGCATGATTATAGAAACACACACAGAGAGAGAGAGAGAGAGAGAGAAAGAGAGAGAGATGAGGTGCCACCCAACTACTCCACACAGATCCTTACAGCGACATGTCACGATAGTCTTTTAGCACAACGCTGAGTTTTTTCTTTCATGTCCAAATTTCCAACTTTAAGAGACAGCTGTCTTTCTTGCTACGTTCCCAATTAGACAGAATTTATTATTTTCTAATCCAGTCCAGTGTTGTATTTATATCCTGAGAATGGGCTTTGGATTTAATCATCTCTGCATGATATTACACTACCATAATATTCAGTGATATTCACTCCAATTATAATGTAATATAATATAATATAATATAATATAAAATAATATAATATAATATAATATAATGTAATATATTACCAGATCTGCCAACATTTACGCATTTTACGTAAGAGCTCCACAGTTTAACATCAGAGTACGCTAGTACATTTAGATCTCACTCAAAAACAAGCAGATCGTGCAGTTTTTTCTCTCTCCAGTATAACAGGAGATGAGCCATATATTAATCAGGACATCGCCTGAAAGCCCCGCCCCCTCCCGCCAATCTCATGCGCCCTCGCTTTCTGGCAGGGTAAATGGGGAATGTTTTGAGTTTATTTATGTGAAATAAAAGCTACCAATGGATGTTTGATTTAGCTAACATTAGACAAGTATATATTTAACATTAGTTTGCTATATTTACTGTGGATGCTCCTGAATAATTTTGGCTGAAAATCATCAAAAATGGTCAGCGCATTCAGGCTCTCTGGGCAGTAGATCAGTGTGGACATTAGACAACTGATTTGTTAAAGGATTATATCAAAAATGTTATTTTTTTTTATATAGTTTACTGTGAATCTTTTGGAATTGCCACTGCCCCCAAGCAGTTCCTGACTGCACAGCTTGTAATATTATTACTCACTTCCCTACTCGCCTTAAACCTAAAATGGTGGAATTGCTTGTTTTCCTGTCCTTATTTTAGGCTAGTGGTTCTGGATGATTAAATTGTTTATTTGTGTTTTTCTAAAAAGGTCAATAGTGAGCAGAGAGAAATTAATATTGCAGACGCCAAGGGCAGCAACAACCAAAATCTTTTTTATTATTTTTCTGTTTTATTTTTTTTTTTTTTGGATAATTGACTAATCTAATGAAGTTCCCATGTCAAGAACTAAATTACATAAAATGTATTTGTTGAATTTAAATAATTTAAAATATTTGAAAATGATTTTAAATAAATATTTATTTTTAAATTTTTATAATAATAATTTAAAAAGAATCAAATAATGAATAATTATTTCAAATTATTCATTTTAAATACATTTTAAATAATGTGTAGATTCAGTTAGATCATGCTTATCTCTTTCTTTAAATCTTTATCTAAACTATAACGTCATCTGTCGACTAATCGTTGCCACCCTACTATGAACACGTGCTATGTTGAAACATGGAGAGAGCTGACTCGGTTACTGTGTATTGGGTCAGTATCAGGTATGTACTGATAGGCAGAGACTTGATATCGAAATGAAAATCTGGGAACCGTGCCTTCTTGCACATATTCTCAAACAGCAAAATCGTGCATAGTGAATATCACAGTATAGTGTATAATTCATTGATTACATAAGCAATAAAACACTAGGTGATGTGCTTTTATTGGAAAATATTCATTGACTGGCTGCTGCGGATTCCCACAGTGAATTGTTTTCCACTAAGACCGTGTCCTGTAGTGTTTCATTCCTCTGATGTCACAGCAATGTTTAATTTACTAATGAACTTTTTGTCCATTTATGGTTAGAGAATAGTTAGTTCCTGTTACCACTTACATAATAGTAGCTATAAAGAATGGCCTAATGATGCACTCGAGACAGACGCTAATATTATGTGTGAACGGGACCGATGATGCAACGTGTCATATAGTGATAGCTGAAGTCCTTCTCACGAGATGTGATATGTATCATGTACATGTATCAAAGCAGTGCAGTGTGTGTGTATAAGCAATCAAGATGTGGTTGAAGTCCCTCCATTTTCACAGGCTCAAAAGTTATTGGACAAACTAACAATCATAAAAATTAGAATTATTTTTAATACTTGGATGCAAATCCTTTGCACTCAATGACTGTCTGAAGTCTGGAACCCACGGACATCACCAAATGCTGAGTTTCCTCCCTTGAGATGCTTTGCCAGGCCTTTACTGCAGCCGTTTTCAGTTGCTGCTTGTTTGTGGGTCTTTTTGCCTTCAGTTTTGTCTTAAGTTAGTGAAAAGCATGCTCAATTGAGTTGAGGTCATCGGCCATTTAAGAACATTTAATTTCTCTGCCTTGAGATGCTCTTTTTGTATGTACGCTATATATACATATGTGTATATATATATATATATAGTGTGTGTAATAGCAGCTATAAAGAGTGTCCTAACAAGATGCACTCGAGACAGACGCTATGCATCGATGATGCATATATATATGCACACAACTGATAAAAATAGATTTTAACACCCAGTCAGTACTGTACTGTGTGCTGTACCCTTATATGTCCTTGCATCACCGACCACGTCATTCAGAGCATAAGGATGAAACATATCAGAGTGCGGAGGTGGAAAGAAGCAACAGATTCTTGATATGCATTCATATTAAGATTTTTCCTACAGTAAAAGTTTTTTTTTTCTTGCTGTAACAGTTGAATGGCGTGTGTGTTTTCTATCAAAGGAAACGCAGTCTGATAAAATCTGCACCGTTCTGAAGTCGGAGAACGTTGTTTTAAGTGAACAGTTTAAAAAAAGGGCAGGAAACTGAGGGCACTAGTCAGCTTTTTCCCCTCCCTGTCTTCTTTGGCTGAGGCTGATAAGGAAAAGCAGCACAGCAGTATTGTCTCTTTATTTTGGAAAAGAGAGCTGGCTGTATCCGGAGATGGCAGAGGGAAATGTGGGCAGGAGGAGGGCAGGTGTCCATCTCACATACAGGACCAAGTGTGTGTATATAAGAGTTAGATCAAATTACTACTGAGCGGTTTAGTATTTATTTTTTTGACTTCTCTATCATGTATACGATCTTATTTCCTCTTCTAGTCTCGCGATATCATTTTATTGTCTCAGATTAATTTTTAATTTTGTTTTCCCCCCATAGTAATGTTCCTGTTGCTAATTTTTTTTTCTTTGTGCCTCTACTTAGGAAGTGGCTTCCTATTCATGATATAACCTATATGATATATGTTACAGTGAAGTAACATATTGCACTGTGTACCCTCTAGAACTTTATTTGAGATTTGTGTGCAGAAAAAGCGTGACTTCTGACCCAGATAATATCAGTTTTAGCACACAGTTCATTCGAAAATTGAAAAAAAAAAATAAAAAAATGGAAAAATAAAGTATGTCGTGAATGAAATGCATTTAGTCAGAGCATCAAGCAACACATTTAGAATACTTACTGTAAAAAGGTTTTATAAATGATTATTTAAAAACGTTTTTACATTATAACCCGGTTCTTGGACAAACTGGGGCACTGGTGTGTGTTGTCTAATGGTATAAATAAGGAACAAAACATGATAGGGCATGTTGTTATAGGAAAATAATCAACAATAGGTTGCTGTTAGACAAACAGCAGCCTAAAAAGCCTCGTCAGACCAAAAAGCACAAAACCCTCAGTTTTGAAGACTTTACCAAGGAGGAAAACTTCATGTTACACCTTTAACTATGTTACAAAGCAAATATAGTCAAGTTGACACTGGAGACTCCTTCCATAAATGCTAAACAGACCTGTTACAGAAAATGTCAATAATACAATGATTACACATTTAAAAAAAAAAAAAAAAAAAAAACCTGTTTGTATTGTGTGTCCATCGTACAAGTCCCTATGTAAGTTGAAATGATTAAAATGAGCACATTGATGTACACCAGAGCTGCTGTTATAGAAAATTAATCAACACCTTCCGACCAATCAGAATCAAATGCCATACCTGTCCATGGTAACCATAGCAACTGACAAACATTTGTTATCTGAAATGTCCAGTCGTGCTCTGGTCAGACTGATTGATCAGCTGAATTCTGTATTTAAGATTAAGTAGAGCTCAAATGTACCATGTGTCGGATGGCGTTTGTGAGCTCGAACCCCACCGCCTGTTAATTCACAGAGTCTTGGCGAGTCTGTTTCGGCAACTTTTATGTTTGACAGTCAGGTTGGCTCAACCAATGCCAACGAAACCATTTTTTTTTTTTTTTTGTCTTTGGGTGTAAATATTCGTGAGCTGTTTGAACAGCTGTACATCCTAGAAGCTACAGATCCTCAGATGGTGCTGAAGATCAGAAAATAGATCCCAAAAACAAATGTTCAATTATACACAGGGTGAAATTTGCACACAGCGTTAGGAATTAGCAAACAGTAGTGTTGACTCATGATGGTCACCGTCTTTGCCAACCACGAGAGCTGAAATCAGTGATTATGATTGGTTTGGAAATGCACTTTGTTGTATCTGTGACAAAACTCCTCATAAGCCCTTCATCATGCCATACCGCTGTTGAATTCTCGATTCTGATTGGCTGATTGATTTTGCATAGCAGCAGGTCTCGGAGTAGTTCCGGCTACAAGGCAAATCCCAGGTTGATATCAGTGCACTCTTTTTAAAATGTTATCGTTTCAATAGTAACTTACACAGGGACTTAAACAAAATAATTGTTTGCTGATATGGTGATGTTTTTGTTTAGGAGTCAGAGGTAAAGCTGTAACTTTGCGTTTTCTTGGTAACAAGCAGCGCTTTTTTTGTCTTAATAACTTAAAAAAGAAGCTAGTGAGGAATCGACTGTTTATAGCTGTAACGTAACAACGGACTTTCGACAACATTAAACGTAACTATAAACGAATAAAAAGTATGATGTATCATTCTTTGGCAAATTGCTGTGGTATCAGAGCAATAAAACACTTTAAGGCAAGCTGTTATTGGAAAATAATTAACTTCAGGGTAGTAACAGTAACTCCGCTTCGTATTGGCTCGCATCATACCACTCCATCATGGATCGTTTTCCTATAAAAGCACGCCACCAAATTTTTTTTTTATTTTTTAAAATGACATGAACTCACATTATCATGTCAGCTGATTATTTTCAAAATATCAATTGAAAAAGAGAAAATTTTACAACAAATGTGACGAGAAGTGAAAGAAGATTCGTGGATGAATATTGACGCTTTCAGCATTATTACTGTCGAAACACACCAATCCTAGCACGTGCGCACGTGTTTGTGGTAGAATATTGTTGGAGAAAGAGTGAAAACCGGATGAGTGCAGTCGGAAAACGGAGACACTGAAGGGTCAAGCACGGCAGGAAGTGGATAGGACACTAAATGAAGGAGTTTTCAAAGCCTCGAGCATGTTTCTCATTTTCGCAAAAAAAAAAAGAAAATCCTTGAGGTGGTATATGTGCTGTTAAAGTTGACCAGATAACATGACCAGATACAAGCTAGCATAACAGCAACTAGCACTCTGATTCATTTTAAGTGGTTTGTCATATTCAGAGTTGAACTTTAATCTTTACAAATTTCTTCCATTTTTTTCTTACAGTACATGAAGTAAAATAGCTTACTCATACGCAGTGTTGAGTCACTAGCGACGTGGTCTAAAAGTCTATTTTTGAAATAACGACACTTCAGCTTACTAATTTAGAAATAACACAGAATATTTGGGAGGGAAAAATGTAAATATAGTGAACAAAAATCATTGGTTTTGATTTTCATGCAGATGTAATTTGTTTTTTAACAACAGTTGCTAATGTGATCATTTGACCATAAGCTAATTTTCCCATGTTGGTCTTTTTTTTTTTTTTTTTTTTTTGTAGGATAAATGTAGATAAATTAGATAAAGCAAAATGTAGATATTTAGTGTTAGTCATCACCCATATGGTTCCTTTCAGTGTGTAACAGTTACACACACACATGCTTATATGTGTGTATGTATGTATGTATATATGTATATATGTATATATGTATGTGTGTGTGTGTGTGTGTGAGACCATGGTTGAATGTACAGAGTCGTACAGAGTTGTGCAATAAGGTAGTTTCGCCCTCTAAGCACTATTTGTGGTAGCAGTTAGCTTGGGAGTGGAGGAGGGAAGGAGGGGAGGAGGCTGAGCCCGCAGGCTGTGTATAAGGGGTTTTTATACTCCTGTTATTAGCCAGTCATCCAGCTGTACCTTTCCACCCTTATTCCCAGAGCAAATATTAGATCCTACAACACAATAATGCACCATTCATCACTGTTTGAATCATCAAGGGGTGCACATACTTTTGCTCATCACCTATCCATGCTAAACTGAAAATGATATGACCAGCCGAAAACCCCTTTCACTGAAATGATGCTAGCGCTGGGACTAGTTAACCATCAGCTCATGACTGGCGTGCCTCCAGAACATCAGACTTTCGCTGAGGGTTAATGGATCATGATTTGGGTTAATATGTGACCAAGTTCTGAGCGTTTTTACTGTTTGCAAGGCCAGGGAATTTTTTTTTTGCTAAGTGCGTAGGTTGGTCATGCCAGTAAATCAGTGTTAGCTGCTAAATTTTTAGTGTTTTTTTTTTTTTTTGTGTTAAATAGAGAACTTTGACAACCAAGACCAGTGTTATGTAATGCTTAGCAAAAGAGCAAGTTGCTAGTGCACTACTATTGGCTAGCTCGTAGCATAACTTTCATAATTCTCATACCTCAGGGTACAACATTAATTATTTAACGTTATTAACTTTTTTCTGTATAAGTTTTAATCCCTTTATTGTTAGACTTAAACTGTGTGGACTATGTCCACTATATACAAGTCTTGGAAAATTAGCTGTTACTATAGAAACGATACTGTATTACACTGAGCACATTAATATAAACCTTGCAGAGGTGCTGACCAATCAGATTTGAGAATTCTGCACTGTGCTATAATGTACTTTAACTCATGTCACATTAAATCATTTCAGAGGACGCAAGGTGTAATGAGGTGGGATATTCTGAACGTTGTTAAAAATTGTGACCTGTCCTGATGTCTATTTTTCTTTCGTCCGTCCCTCTCTCTCTCTCTCTCTCTGTCTCTCTCCGGGCCGTGGGTGGGAGCAGAATTCCGGCAGGGTGGGGGTTTTCCCCTGGAAGAAGGAGGGCTTTGTCTCTTGGGGGAGCAGCGCACTGACACGCACGCTGTCTGGCAACCTCACGCTCATGCACACACACACATACACTTACACAAAGAGAGGGTAATCACACATGGAGAGAATGTAGAAAGGTTATGGAGAGAGAGAAAGAGGGAGAGAGGGAGGAAGAGAGAATGCAGGCAGAGAATGGAAGACAAGCAATACAATAGTGAAGGGAGGAAGGAGGCCACAAGGAGAGAATGACAGAATGGAGAGTGAGAAAAGAGACGCAAGGGAATGAGTTTTATGAGGGTGTTTAAAGCTGTGATATAGTTAATGTTGGAACAGAGCTGTCAATAATTTTTAAAGAAGAGAAAGTTGTGTATGAGATTTTTCTTTTTTATTGGGACTGACTGGCACAGTAGATGTCTCACAGAGACTAACAGGCCCAGAAGCCGCGCCCCCTTTCCTGGGACTGACAGGCACACAGGTTACACATCCTTCACTAGGACAGACGAGCACATAGACCACACCTCATTCACCTTCCTCACTGGAACATATGGGTACCTAGGCCACGCCTCCTTCACTGGGGCTGACGGGCACAAAGACCATGTCTCCATCACCTCCTTCATAAGCACTGACAGGCACAGAGGCCACACCTCCACCTGGACTGAGAGCCACAAAGGCCACACCTCCTAATTTCTTCACAGAGACTGACAGACACAGAGGTCAGCCTCAGGGGCCTGTCATTAAAATAGAAGTTTAAACTAAAACACAAATGTTAAAAGTTTCCTAAAAGGCTTGTTTCATTTATATCTCTCACAATCTGTCTTTGTGTCTCCGTGGGTGTGTGGTGTGACCGAGTTCAGCCTTTTGCCGTTCAGCTTACCAACATCTCTGCCTTCCAAACAGTCAACAAACAACAAACACAGCCCGTTGTCATGGTTACTGTTTCTCATAGCGCCAGTGTTCGTTCAGCATGGTGTGTAGCGCGCCCTCATTTCTCTCCTTTGTTTCGTTTTTCCTGCGCCACCACATCAAAAAACAGCTTCCTGGCTCAGGGCCTAACAGATAGTGTGTAAGAGAACACTGGACTGAAATCACCGTAGCTCTAGGGTTGGAAGTGGGACTAAATTGGTGGTTATGGCTCACTGCAGTTGGCCTAATGACCTGTCCTGTTGTTTTTTTTTTTTGGTTATAGTCACTATGTTTTTCAGCTGAGGAGCTGATATTTATGCTCTTTACCTCTCTCTGAATCACTCTTAATCTTTACCATGGTGGTGGTGTTGTTCTGCTCTCAGTGAAGCTCTAAAGCTAGTGGAAGTGTGTGAACTCTCAGTGGCCCTGCGTTCCACCCCAGGAAGATAAGGCAGACATGCTGACTCTGCACAGTGTGTGTGTGCCTTTTTTTTTTTAATATAAAGCACAAACATGTATCTGCAGAAATACACACTGTTACACACAGAGATCAATAATAAAAATACATAATGCATTACTGCATCACAGACCTGCAACAACTAATTAATGAAATAGACGAAATTCAATAATGAAAAGAATTGGCAAGAAATGTCATTGTCAGTGAGTTGCTGTAGGTTATGAAGCACACTGTGGTCCACACTACATCACTTCAATTCACAAGTTTTGGAATCGATTCGCTAACATTGCCTGTCAAGTCGCCAGCTTGTTTTCAGTTCACACTGAAGGTTCTGGGAGTCGATCCCAAAAAGAGTCGAATCACTGATTCCAGGCATTGAAAACTAAAAGTTGTCCTCAAAGCTTTGGAGACAAGACCACACACCACAATAGTAAAGCTATTTGAATCAATTAATCAGTCTTGGCCCAGTAGCCTTGATTAATTTCTTAATTTCTTAATGTACACTATATATAAATTCTTTGATCCAAGGCTTTGAAAACTAAGAGTCAATCCCAAAACCTTACAATCGATTCCATCCATGACTCCAAAATGAATCACCTTGGACAAACACGGCAAGTCAAAAATAAAATTCAGAATAAATTCATCATCTGAGTCTTCTTTCTCAAGACAGCCAGTGGCCTTTATTTTTAATTTGGCTGATTGGAATTGAGGAAATCAGGGTTTGAAGTGCAGATAAGACTCACTTAGCGTTTGAGACCATTGGTTCATTAGTCATACTGACATATAGTTGCAATAAACTAGATAGTGTCTGCCAATAACCATCCCAATAATTATGAATTGATAGTGTGTGGCATACACAAGCTTCCCAAACCCTTCCATGTATTTCTTAAATTCTGACTAGCACCACAATTTAGATGCTGCACATGTGCCAATCACGATACTTATATCATGGCTTGATGTATTGGATGATAGTTACTTGAAAATGGCCAAGAAAGTACAATTTTATAGATGTTCGCCAAGGTTATTGTCAGCCGATTAGATTGGATTTTTCAAGATGATGTGAATTTGAAGAGAAAGCAGACAGTTTGGAGACAGTAAATGTTGCAGACGAGCCAAAACTCTGTCTGTATGTGATGAACAGTACTCGAAGATCATCATTTCCGTAAGACCTTCCAAAAGTCAGCACTTGGACTGTGGGAAGGAATGGTTCTGCAGGGTGTGTCGCAGCTAAGAAACCATGTTTTGGCTGAAAACTAGAGAAAATGTGAGATTCTTGGTTCACAAAGGCACCAGTATGTCAGACGGAAAGCTGGCAACAAGTACAAGCTGGATGTTGGTTTCAGTGGAGCTTAGTGACAGCTCTGCCATGATGAATGCAGGGAAATATGAAAAGATTTTCACGCTGGTAACCTTGGGAAAATGACTGTGGTATGTTGTAGGTGTACAGTAACTGTTTCTCAGAAAAATAACAATAACCATCAATAAATAAAAATCAGGCCATCAGGTGTCTCAGCATTTCTGGGATTTTCCCATAACAAAGTTTTATTCCTCTTATACAACAGCTTTTTTTTTTTTTACATTTTTTTTAATCAATTTACAGTTACATTTGTGGAACATCGTCGAAACAAGTTTGTTCTTGTTAACACTTATGTTACCAGCCTCTCTTTTTTTTCCTCTCTTACTATTTACCACCACGAAATTGATTATTTTCCAAAAATACCATGTTGTAAAGTGTTTTATTTCTCTTATACCACAACAATGATTACTATTTATTTATGACTACTTTCATTACTTTTTATCCATTTATAGTTACATTTAATGTTGTGGAACATCCACAAGACAAATGATTTCCTTTTAACACTTAAGCTGTACAGCTTGTTGTGTTACTGTGAAAGAATTTCACCTGTCAGAAAACTTAAAACTAGCTTTCAGCTGTAACTCTGACTGTTCCAAAGTGCTGACACTGGAGACTCCTTCCCTGAATGCTAAATGTCTCCTCAAATTAAAATTCACCGTATCAGCTATTACTGCCTGTGTAAGAGCTTCTGGTAGAAAGTTAATCAATACCTTTTGACCAAACAGAACTGAGCATTTAACAGTGCTGTGGTTTAAAAAAAACAAAAAACAAAACAAGAGACAAAAGGATCTTTCAGTAATTTTCCAGTATATTTTTTTTGTGCTGTTTATACGGTTAATGTCCAGATTTTTGAAAATATGATGAAATTTTGGTGATGTATCTGTTTTTGACTCCAGATGTAAGTTGGGTTCTTATACTCTGTTGTATCTGTTGTGTTTCTGGTGTGTGTTTGTGAGTCTCCAGCTATAGCAGAGGGATATTTTCTGTCCCCTTTTGAGGAACTTTTGAGCAGGGCAGATTTGCGTCACGTCCTGTGGGGGAGGTCACAAGAGCGAGCTGGAGGAAACCACCACTTTTTTGTGTGTGTGTGTGTGTGTGTGTGGTATAATTCTCTACCATCGTTTTTGGCTTGCTTGTGGTTGCTGGCAGCAGGCTTGCAGGGTTTGGGCTGGGCAGGATTTGCAGAGAAAAACCGTTGTGACGGAGCAGAGAGCATCGTGTGTGTTCTTTATTAGAAAATAAAAAATGAAGACAGGAGCTGTTTCACTTCTGTCTAACACACCACATTACACAGTGTGTGTTCAGAGTCCAAATTCCACTTGGATAGTGATGGCTATCTGGAGATACTGAAAGACGTCTGTGTGTGTGTGTGTGTGTGTGTGTGTGTGTGGCCGCACAGGTCCCTTTTGTACTTGCCACTGCAGTGCATGCTGTGCACGACATGCTGACGCTGTGACTGTGTGTATTGCTGTGTGTGTGTGTGTGTATGTGTGTGTGTGTGTGTGTATATAGGGGGGTGCAGGAAGAGTGCTGGCAAAGATGCAACCCTGTTTCTCCCCACCCTCTAAAGTCTCGCGACACATTCGGTCATGACGTCTCACACGCACACGCTTCTGCTTTTCTGCCAACAAAGAGGAAGTGAGAAAGCGAGAGAGCGAGAGAGACGCTCACAGACAGACAGACAGAAAAAGAGAGTGAGAAAGAAAGTGTTACATTAGAGTGACAGAGCACACTGTTTGCGTCTTTTCACAAGAAGACTGCACAGTTACGAAACTTGTTTTGAAGTCAAGCCTTTAGCGTCATTTCTGATTCATGCTAGCTACATGTGGCAATAATCGATTATAATTAATATTCAGTATTCATCACATGAGATATTGTTCTACTGGATAGCAGTGTTTTCACTCCTGAGATAAAGCCTGCATACGCAGCATAAGGACACTCGTATTTATTTTGGACCAAGTTGAAGCTAGTGCCACACCCATCCTCCTGAGATAAAGAAAATCCTTATAATTTTGTTTATGTATAACAGATGTGCTGAATTTATCACCTTAAATTCCCGGCTTATTGCTTAGTCATTCATTACAAAGCATATTATTCAGTAGATGCAGTGCAATTAACAAGAAAAGTTTCACGTAAAGAAAAAAAATTAAACGTTTATAGATAATTAATCAACACCATGGTGGTGTGATGTGGCTTTTATTGTTACCATTTTAAAATTATTTTCCTACAACGTGTGAGCAGTAACGTGTTTTATTGCTCTTATACGATACCGATTTGACAATATAAATGCTAAAGAACATGTTTAATCGTTTATAGTTACGTTTAATTGTGTGAAACAATCGCGAGACACGTTCGTTCCTGTTATCACGTACGTTATAGCACCAGCCCCTCTCTCTCTCTCTCTCTCTCTCTCTCTCGTCATGTTACAGAGAAATCAGAAAGCTCAAACTCCTCTGCACTTGAAACTTCCCTGTGCTGGAAAACATACTGACTGTCCTTCCGTAAAAAAAAAAAAAAGCTTCAGAAAGTGTCACCATGTCAACAATATGTTTTTTTTTTGTTGTTGTTGTTAAAGAACACCACGTTTTTTAAAATCCGTTTATCATTAGGCTTAGATTATGCTTATCACCTGTCATACACCTGTCCCTGTGAATGAGCATCCAACCAATCATAACAAAGAAATCATCTCTACCTGCCTGTTAACCACGTTGCATGTCACTTCAGTCAGTTTTCCGCCTCACTGATTCACCCGATGTTTAATCCATATGAATATTTGAAATCGAATTTAGCTGAAATATTGATCATAACATAGTGATGAAAGAAGCTTGGATTTACACAGCATTGTAAATACAGATTTAAGCCACTCTGATGATTGAGACTTTCATTTAGTGGAAATTTAATAGTTCAATATTTACAAATGTCTCTCTCTCTCTCTCTCTCTCTCTCTCTCTGTCAGTCCTCCTGGCCCAGCCGATAGAGAAGAATGGGATGGAGGGAAACACTCTGAAGATCACGGATTTCGGATTGGCGCGAGAGTGGCAGAAAACCACCAAGATGAGCACAGCGGGGACCTACGCCTGGATGGCACCCGAGGTCATCAAATCCTCCACCTTCTCCAAGGGCAGCGACGTGTGGAGGTCAGTCAATCACTGATTATTTTCCTGTACCTGCACACCCTGTCATGTTTTATTCTTTACTTAGCAAATGATGAGCATGAGATTTAAATAATAATAATATGATACTGAACAACTCGACAAAACGCATTGAAGCACGTGAGTGATTTTATTGTCCTTTTTAGCTGCTCCATTCCTTTAGTATCGTACTAAGGTTAGGATTAGGTTTAGGCGCGGCTCTAATTTTAACTACAGCACTTTTCTGGAGGGAAAGTTATTTTCCAGGAGAGTCCTTCTGGAAAATAACTGGAAAGAAAGGAGGGAAAAAGCGCTAATATTAATAATATTCAAGTGCATGGGAATCGGTGCATCCCTGGTAAGATAAGGAAGAAATAGCTGATCCGCTGCGACATGTTTGCTGTCTGAGTCATCACACATTTGATTCAAAAGACGTTGTTTTTAGTCCAGCAACATTTTTTTATAGATAATACTGGGGTCTACAGTGACAGAAACTTCATTCGCAAGTCTGTCTGAGAGATTTCACCTGACGAGTATGCGATGATTTCCATTTCAATTTTGAGCCAAGCGGTTTTTCTTCCTGAGTAACATTCCAGTCCAAGTTAATATTGAGTTTAGGTGCAGCCGTAGCTGTTCATTTAAAAAGGAGAGTCATTTTTGGGAAAATTGCACAGGGACGAAAGGAAATGGAGTGGGTATAAGAAATAAAGCATACAATGATGAGGAAAGAGTGAGTAAGCGGAGCGGAGCAGAGGGCCGATGGTAATCAGAAGTTTGATCAAAGCTCACAGATGACTCCTGCTGTTCGCCCCCACATTCTCTCTCACACACACACACACACACACACACACAGCTGCTTTTATTCACAGCAGGTGAGCGAAACAATACCGCTCTTATCCAGGTTTAGAGACTGAGAGGCGAGAGGGAGCCACACACACAGACAAAGTCACAATAGCATGTAAAAGGATGTAACCTCAACACAGCAACCGCACACACACATTACGAACAATAGATACCTCTGTCCTCAAGGGCGCATCCCTACGGCCAGTTACACTGCCAATCACTCAGGCAGGAATGACTGTCATGCTTTTACACACACACACACACACACACACACGTACATGCATTCTTTATCAATGAAGAGAGGTGTGGAATGTCTGGCGAGACAGGTCAAGTCTGTCTCACCCAAAACCTTTTCAGCCGCTGATGTGGATTTAAGATGCAGTGTACCGTACTGTAATCTCTACACCTGAACAAAACTTCACCATGACAACAATAACAGTAGCTGAACACAGTAATGTTACACGAGGAGCCAATGTGGTGCCATTGGAAATTCAGGGCAAAAACCTTTGGAAATCCAGTGCAAAAACCTTAGGAAATCCAGGGCAAAAACCTTTGGAAATCCAGTGCAAAAACCTTTGGAAGCAAATATGTGAATTATAATAGAAAGTTGGAATTTATTTACGATCTCAAAACTTTAACACATCTAACACATCATAATGTCATTTTCATACAATATGTATGTATTTTATGTAATAAAATATTACCAGAAAATGATAAAGTCGTAAGTGTATACAGAGGGGAAATAATTTGGGTTGGTGTGTTTTTAAACAAGCAAGCTTTATTCGTATTAGCTCTAATCCTCATGTTTACATGGACTCTGGTTAATGGCCAGCTCTGGGATTTTAATTGTGTAATAAATTCAGTGCAGCCTGAGTTCCACAGGAGCATGACTCAGAATGCACAAAGAGACTGGGGTATGTCAGTACACAAGTATGCTACTATGAAAGGAGGAAGGCGAGATGAAAAATGATGTTTAAATGCATAACAGCATGCTAGCATACTAGTTGAAGTTGAAAAAAAAAAAATCACCTGTCCAGTTCGGGTGAGTAAGTGCCCATGATAGCCTCAGATTCTTGTTCTTGGCTAACAGGAGCGGAACCTGATGTGGTCTTCTGCTGTTGCAGCTCATCCACCTCAAGGTTTGATGTGTTGTGCGTTCTGAGATGCTTTTCTGCTCACCACGGTCGTAAAGAGTGCTTATTTGGGTTACTATAGACTTCCTGTCATCTTAAACAAGTCTCCTCTGATCTCTCTCAACACTGGAATGTCTTCCTGGATATGTTTTGTTTTTTGCATCATTCTGTGTAAACTGGAGAGACTGTTGTGTGTGAAATTCCCAGTTGCCCAGCAGTTTCTGAAATACTTAAACTAGCCCTTCTGGTACCAGCATCCATGCCACGGTTAAAGTCACAGAGATCAAAATTTTTCTTTATTCTGATGTTTGTTGTGAACATTAACTGAAGCTCTTGACCTGTATCTGTATCCGTATGATTTTTTTTACATTGTGCTGGTATTGATTGGGCTGATCAGATAACTGCATGAATGTGCAGGTATTCCTAATAAAGTGAACAGTGGCTGAATATTCATGCATGCAGGTGGATAGAACTTTGAATAAATAATGTTCAAAGTACTATCATGTTTGCATACTTGGAAAGAGTAGGATAGGCTGATAGTTTGAATACTCCTAAGCAAAAATGGTTGAGATGTTGCCTGTTTGTTGCTGCAGCGTGGCTCAGCCTGCGATTTCCTGTGCTTTCTAGAATTTTAACATGATCTGCAGTGCAGATCTGGAAGTTACTACCAGCTCTTATTACTTTATTAGACCACATCTTTCCCTGTAAAATTCACACATTCGTAGTAATGACTTCTGCTAACTATTGAGAACGATTTCCGTCTGCTCTGCAGCGAGAGGCCAGACCGCTGTAGAATCACAACACTTAAAAAAGTTTTCTTTCTTCTCAGACTTTAAAGGCATCTTAATATACTCTTTAGATTATAGTGTTTAGGAGCTGCGGGGCAGAGAAAGCTATGTTGTGCTGCGTGCGTGCGCGCGCATGCTGTAATTAGCGGGCTATATAAAGCCACCGTGGGCGAGTCTCTCTCTCCGAGTGAGAGCGTTTAAAAGAGAAAATGCTCTTGCGGGGTTTTTCGGTGTGTAATTGTCGGTGCGTAGGAGCCAAGACACGGAGGATGCTGCTGTTCTTTTTCTGAACAGCTGTGTCAAGTGCATATGAGTCTATATGCTGTTATATGTATGTTTGTTTGCGGCACACTTGCGTGTGTCTCTGCCATCCTGTAAAGTTTGCTTCGTAGTGTGTCTGGATGTTGGAGTTTGGGTTGGAACGATTTGAAAGGTCTCTCTCTCTCTTTTTCCCTCTCTCTCTCTGTCTAGCTATGGAGTTTTATTGTGGGAGTTGCTCACAGGCGAGGCTCCGTACAGAGGGATTGATGGTCTGGCTGTGGCCTACGGAGTGGCAGTAAATAAACTGACTCTGCCCATCCCCTCCACCTGCCCCGAACCCTTCGCCCAACTTATGTCAGGTAACTTCTTTTATCCATTCATCCATCCATCCATTCATTCATCAGTCCATTCATCTGTCCAGCAATCCATGTATCCATTCATCTATTATATTGATCTTTTCAGTGGATCATCTATGTACATGTAATCCATCTATCCGTCCTATTGATATTTTCATGTATCCATCCATTTACATAACCGTTCATCCATTCACATATCCATTTGTCCATTCCATCCATCCAGTCCCGAATGCATCAAATTATTCCTTCAGGTTTGAAGCAATGCATGCAACCATTACTATCCATCCATCCATCCATCCATCCATCCTCTTATTAGTTCTACAGTTATGAAGCAGTGGCATACATCCATTAAATCCATTAACTATCTATTCATCTATCCTTTTATTTACATATCATCCGTGCATCTGTGTATCCATTTATTCATGCACGATGTATGTATCTGTCTATTTGTTCATCATTACACATTTTGTGTGCGTGTATCAGGGTGTTGGGATCAGGACCCCCACCGCAGGCCGAGCTTTGCCTCCATCTTGGCTCAGCTGTGTGCTTTAGAGCAGCAGGTGATGGAAGAGATGCCTCAAGACTCCTTCCACTCCCTGCAGGACGACTGGAGACTGGAGATCCAGGGCATGTTCGACGAGCTGCGTGCTAAGGAAAAGGTGTGTGTGTGTGTGTGTGTGTGTAGAACTGCAGAAACCTTGTATGTTGTATATAAAACATGTATGGTGTAGGAAACAATTAACCAGAATACTAAAGTTTCTGTTAAGCTTTATAAGGATCTGAAACAATAATGGAGGTAAGAAGTTGTGTAACACGCATGTGTGTTTGTGCACAGGAGCTGCGGTGTCGTGAAGAGGAGCTGAAGCGTGCAGCTCTGGAGCAGAAGTCTCACGAGGAGTTTCTGCGTCTGCGAGAGCAGCAGTTGGCCCAGTGGGAGCAGGATGTGTTCGAGAGGGAGCTCTCACTCCTCATCCTCCACCTAAACCAAAACCAGGAGAAACCCAATGTCAAGAAGCGCAAAGGGACATTCAAGAAGCACAAGCTCAAATGCAAGAACGGGGAGAAGATCAGTATGCCACAAGGTAGGTACCAGCAGATAGGGCTGAAACCACACACACGTGCACACACACAGACACATTTTGTAAGTACAAATAGTATTTGATTCGGGGCTTGTTAATATTGCTACATGACAATTTCTGCATTGACTTGTCACGGAACAGGAAGTGGTATGCGATCACCAAGACATTCTGAGAAAAAAGGACGCATTTTGAACTTATGACTCACTGCGCCGCCATACTTCCGCTTAATATAGTTTTAGGTTTTGAATGAAAACTGAAAAAGTCCTAGACAGGGTTTGTTGGAATGCGCAGATTATTTTCTTGAACTTGAGGTACAAATAGCATTGCTCAAGTGAGCCTATGCATATTGTTCTGCGTTTGCTTTTATTTATTGTTAGCCACATTATCGTTTTACTAGTCACTTAAAGCTCCAGCGATCAATTCACTGTGCAAGAACAAGTCTGAACTCAATAAGTATTAAATTAATAAGCCTGAAATTAACTAGTAATATTGGATGTGCTTTGTTACCATCATAGAGTTGATTGTTTTCCAGTAACAGCATGTCCCAAAGTGCTTTCTTCCTCTTAGCAATTTGCCAACACTCATAATTTTTATTCATTAAAGAATGACAGATTGTACATTTTATCCGTTTATAGTTACAAGTCACAAACCTCTCTTTTTTTAAATAAGATAAAACATGCAGCTTGTCATGTTACAGAGAAACCAGAATTCCATTCTGCTGTTCTAAGAAATGAAGCAACACCTTCTTCCAGTATAAACAGTAATATTGAATGTATTTTGTCCCTTAGATTTTATCCATAAAATCACAGTGCAGGCTTCTCCTGGGTTGGAGAAGAGACGGAATTCCCCAGATTTGGGTTCTCCTTCCATCGGTCCACGTTTCCGTGCCATCCAACGTGAGTGCAACCTTTATAGCTAAAAAACACACACAAAAAAGAAAGCTATAATTCATTATAATTCCTTTATTTTTTTTTTTACGAACGTTTTAATGTTTTATTGCTTAACACTGTAAATGGTAATTGCCCTGTGATCACATGGAATCAAGTTACTAGGAATTAAGCATCAACTATTTATATAGCTGGTTCTGCCATTTCATCAGACACAGCACATGCTCAATATAAGAAGTGTCTCTTACACAAAGTATTTGAATGTAAAACCATTCTCCACTTGTTCCTGCAGTGAGCCCCAGTGAAAGTAAGTGGAGCTCGGTGTGGCCGCTGGAAACGCTTCCTCTGAAGGCTAATGGTGAGAGGAGACTCGCCCCTCACTGGAGCCCCCAAAGCCCCAAAAGCCCCAAGAGCCCCAAAGTGCAGCGTCTGTGTCCACAGGAGAGCGGGTACTTGCTTGCATACACACACACCCACGGAAAGAGAGACAGTGTGACAACTTTAGGAGACATCTGACTCCCAAAACATTGGCACCCTTTAACAGAATAGAAATAAATGATTCTATAAAATAAACACCACATACAATTTTTGACATCTGAAGATACTGCACATCTTTCCCCTAATGACATGTTATGCATTTTGGTCATATTCATCAAGGGTGCCAATATTTTTGCAGTTGACCGTATAAACCTTTCCCGCATAGCCACATGGCGTACACCTGCATATTAATCTGTGCGTAATCCGTGTTAGTTATTTAAGAGCCTGTGCGTGCATGCATGCGTGTGGAAAGATTATGCCGTAAATTACCTTCTATAAAAACATCAGTAGAAATAACCCCAAGGAATATACACCAATCAGCCATAACATGGCTGTTATCTTGTTACAATGGCACCGATCCCACAGAAGAGCTACTGTAGGACAAATTGTTGAAAAAGTTAACGCTGGCTATGATGGAAAGGTGTCGGAACACACAGTGTATCTCAGCTTGTTGCCTATGGGGCTGCATAGCCGCAGACCAGTCAGAGTGCCCATACTGACTCCTGTCCACAGTGGAACGTGCCTACAATGGGCATGTGAGCATCAGAACTGGGACCATGGTGCAATGGAAGAAGGTGGCTGGTCACGTTTTTTACATCATATGGACAACTGAGTGCGTGTGCATCGCTTCCCTGGGGAAGAGATGGCACCAGGATGCACTACGGGAGCATAGTGGGGCCCGCCCCACTGCAGAAGTTGTTCAGGAATGGTTTGAGGAACATGACAATGAGTTCAAGGTGTTTACTTGGCCTACAAATTCCTCAGACCTCAACCCGATCAAGCATCTGTGGGATGTGCTGGACAAACAAGTCCGATCCATGGAGGCCCCACCCTACAACTTATAGGACTCAAAGGATCTGCTGCCAATGTCTTGGTGCCAGATACCACAGCACACCTCGACCATGCCTTGACGGGTCAGAGCTGTTTTGACAGCACAAGGGGGACCTACACAATATTGGGCAGGTGGTTTTAATGTTATGGCTGATCGGTGTACTTCCCATCAGAACTAATATGTTGGTAAAGATTTCATTATATCCTGTGGGAAAAGGTTTCTTCGATATAAATACTTTCCAGGAATTGCTTGCTCTTTTCAGTCGTCTCATATTGAAACCAGAATGAAACCATAAAACACAGAACAATACGTCGTAACGGACATATCAGAGAAGTGACACTTCTGAGGTTTTAGGCAAGTTATTAAGTTCCCAGCACTGGTAAAGCCTACACGTTGCCGCCATGTGAAGTGCAACAAGCACTGAAAATAAATGTCAAAGCAATACGTTTTTATCAAAATGATGTGTATGTTGTACAAGTGGAATTATTATTGTGACTAAGAAATTATATAGAGATTGCTTATCCCATGCACATTGCATAGATGTTCTTCAATATGCTTGGAAAACTTATCCCATCTGAATAGTATGTTTCTAGATTATGCTTATCACTATTAGTAGTATTGGGTATCTAAACACTTCTCTGCTCTGTGTAAAGGTCAAAATTTTCCTCTTGTAGGTCTTCTGATGTTTTCTTCATCCCATTAACTCTCATATCCTCTTAACTGCTTTTCCGTTTTAAACTGTTTAATGTTTCATACCTTAATTAAGACTTAAAGTAAAAGTATCTGATTGTTTTAGGTCATTAGCCATCCTAATGAAACACATTTGATTAAATTAACTAGAGAATATCAAGGGGGTTGCAGACCTTGGAGCTTGTTAGTAAAGATAAATGACTCAGTTGCTATAATATTTAAGCTGGTTAGGATATTATAAAAGATTTTTCACTAGGAAACACCATTAGTTTAATGAAACGCCTTTGAATGTAGAAATTTTTTTGTTTTACATAGACACCAACTAATTTCCACAGTTTTCCAGTATACTCTGCAAGCATTATATGCACCACTCCAGCAAATCTTTGAGCTATGTCACCTTTGACTCTTTGGCTCTGTCACTGATATCTGTGTATCTGTCTCTTAGTCTGTCCATGAGAGCTCGGCTATTGGCTTTGGACAGCAACGAGAACGGAGACTCCAAAGATGACTTCGAGGAGTACAGACCCACCACACCTGAGCCAAGCCAAAATGGTATACTCTATACAACATGAAAGAATAAGCTGTACACACTGTAGAATGGACTGATAGTCCTTCAGTTGCAATTTGAAGAGTCCTGGTTTTCTTGCTTGCTTTTTGCTCACTTTTTCGTCTTCTCGTTCTAGGCTCTAACTTGGTAAAGGAACCTTCTTGGACAGCTCTTCCAGAAGAGGACTCCGGGAGTGAAGAGGGATATTTGTCCCCTCGTAGTTCGCCAAACCTAGACTGTCGGTCCAGTGTTCCCCCACATACTAAAAGCACTCACCGAGCTTTGCTTAGTAGTGCCACTCTTCTCGCCTCCGTGGCTCTGGGACGCCATCTGGAGCCCCAGCACCCACCAACACCCCCTCCACGAACTGCCCATAGAACTAATGTTCCTGCTCTGGAGTTCGGGCGAGAACACCCCCCACTGGCTGTGGTGGACTTATCCACGGATCCCACCTTGGTCGGGGACCTTATCACATTTAGTACAGACTCTCTGCCCCAAGAGCTTCTTGACTCCTCACTGAAGCCCCCAGAGAATAAGCCGTTACCGTTGACCCCGCCTCCTCCGAACCCAAGAGAGAGAGACAGGTCAAGCCGAAAGACTGTCCAGCATAGCTCTGCTGAGTGGATCGCTAATGGAGAGACAGAGAGTGAGAGTATGAACCAGACTGGAGACAGAAGGAGAAGATCCAGTCACGGACTTTCCTCGCAACTAGGTAAGAGACTATTTTTAAGATGTTATTATTTATATTATTAAGATTTTTACCTAGTATATAAATCTTTATTCCCCTTTTCCTTAGTGTTGGATCTACCATTTTGTCAAGATACTATGGAAGCAGATGAGAAATCCCCGGTCCCATTTGCTCTCTACCCCGATCCTCGTCTTTGGAGCCCTAAAACACGGCGCCTGGAGGTAAACATCATACCGCGACCTCGGCCGTCTCCTAACCGACCCCGGATAGATCCCTGGAGCTTCATTTCAGCTGGCGGGAAGGAAACATGCAGCTCGCCGCATGCCATTTCAACCAGCAGCCCCACAAGTCCACGACTGGGGTACAGACCCTCGCCTACCAACCCGTTCACGAATTGTGACCCCTTCCCCTCCCCTGACTGCGATCCCTTCAGTCTCAAGGCTGACCCATCGATAAACTCCGATCTTCCTTCGCCGTTTGATCCCTTCTCTGCCCCCTTTCCCATTTCCCGCTCTGCACCATGTTCCACCAACGGGAGTCCCAACCTCTCTCTCAGGGTTGCCCCATTGAACCCTGCTGACTCCCCATTCATAGACCTGGGTTGGGCAGGGGTCAACAAGCCCATAGGTGTTGCCAAAGAGAAAGTTTTCCCGAGAAAGACTCTGGGTCTTAGTCCCTTCAAGTCGCCAACGAAACAAAGCGACGACATATTCTGAGCTTCTAAGGGAAGCCACGCATTTACCAGTTCGAATTCACACAAAACATAGCCCATAAGGAGTAATTGCTCCCAGTATTTGGTGCTTTGGAGTTGTTTGTGTTCCTCTGAAAAGCTTCAGACTATCCAAGTGTTGGATTCTAAGTTTTGCCTTTGAAAAAAGGAAGCTCATGTTATTTGAAATTTTATGATGTGGCATATTTTCTTCAATCAACATCGATCACTATTCCAGATTTATGAGTCTTCCAGAACCAGAGCATTTTCGATCTGACATTATTAGCATTGTGACTTATGGAATATGCATTGCATTACTTTAAGTGCCTTTTTCTGTTATCTCAATTAGGGCAATGTCTGTTTCAGCTAATGAGTAGTTAAGAGTTATGCCATGGCTATGACTTTGGTTTTGTCATCAGCTGTTTAAGCATTTTTAGATGATCCAATTCTAATATGCCTGTCTTGAGTTCAGCAAGGTTCCTTTAAGTCTGCTTCTCTCTGCACACGGAGTAGAGTCTGTATAAACAGTTAAGCTGTTGATTTCAGTACACAGTGTTGACAGGATCTAAATTTCTCTCTTTCATGGAGCGACTGTTCAAGTCTGGTAGATAAAGCTTGTAAAGGAGAACAAGACAAACTTGCTGATCATTCCATACACATACCAAAGAATGAGAAAAAGCTCAGGCCACCACATAGCATCACCATCAACTCGTCACAGCTACTCGTAGCAAAATGTACATTAGCATACCAAGTTAATTCCCTCAAAATGGATCAGTCACCCTTTAGAAAACGTCACTTAATTTTCTGAGCAAAAGCTAACAGATATAGAACTGTGTACAATTTTGAGGGCCCAAATTCCATACGTTAGTAGTGCTTGAGGGATTGTTATAGCTCATCAGCTCTTTCGACAAAATATTCACAGCAAAGAACTGTCCACTAATTGAACTGGAAATCTGTAGCTAATAGATTTCATCCTGAGTGGCTTGAGTTACAGCACATGCCACCACAGCATGGTTTTCATTGCAACTAAACCACTAAGTGGTTTTCAGTTGATGAAGGCGGCACAAGATCAGAGAATATTACAGAAAAGGAAACACAGCTCAGTTACTTAGGCCAGACTTGCTTCTCCTAATTCGAACCACAAGAGATGGTGCCCTTGTTTTTTAAACTACTGAGAAACGTGTGTAGCAATGTATAAGGCAGGCCATCTACCTCCCTTGTGAATAAAGTGCATGTACTGTACTAAAAATTTCTGATAACGTAATCTACAAAATGTCTATGCGAGCCCAGCATGACAGGGTTTGACTTAAACCAACTCTTCAACCTATATGACACATATATCCTCACATTTACCACATAGAGTTTCTAATGATAATTACAAACGTTTCTATCCAGTTACACCTAATCCAAATTGGCCCTTTATCTCCAAGGCACCATGTAATCAACAGCGCTACGATCCTGCTTCAATCCAAGCACAGAAATTGCAACGCCTTCATCCGAGTCTGGAGAAAAATCTGTTAGGAACACCAAAGGATCCCTGGAGGCTTTGACTGCTGTTCTAAAAAGAGTACAGAAAGTGCATTCATTGTGCAAAATTGTATCCGTACAGGCACGCAGAAATCCCACACCATCAGCGTTAACTTACTGTCACAGCTGCTTGCTGTCAAAGGCTACATAGTCTCAGAGAGATGAAAAGTGTTCATAATACTAAAAAAGTGACTACTTCTGAATTTTCATGCCTGGTGGAAAGTAACATCATAAACCCAAGCTTGTACTCTTCTTTACTTTTGCAATGGAGCTATGAGGCTGATGTAACTAAAACATAATGGATCTCTGTCTCACCCAAAATATTTCCATAAATACATAATACATATACTTGATTAAAATGACAATTTGGTCAGTAATTGATTTTTTTTTTAATTAGAAGGGATAGTTTGTAGTAGACGGCATATTACGACAATGTGTCACTTTCAGACTTTGGGAGGCGGAGCCTAGCAGGGCAGCAGGAGACCAAATGATGAGAAAATAAGTGATTCCAATTTAGCAATATGATTGCCTGTGTCAAATAACAGCTTCTGGCTGTGACAGTTTGTTAATTTTTTTTTTTTTATATACATGGCAGCCAGTTTACTAAACAAAAGCAAGTCTAATACTGAAGAACTAGATGAAGTTAGAGACAAATTGAAGCAGTTAGCTACATTACCCTTTGTAGCTCCAGTGCAAAATAAGCAAACATTACTGGTCCCACCCCGAAGTTGATCATTTTCGAATGAGCGAAGCTTTACCCTGAAGACATCCCTGTATAAGAAATCATCTAATTACAACTTTTCCTCTGACTTTTACAAAGAATTGACACTGGAGACTCCTCCCAAAAATGCTTAAAAAGCTTAGTAAGGACCTTTTTAAAAAAATCAGTGGAGCGTTCACTATACAAGTCGTTGTGGCTGCTCGCTCGTAACTACTGTCAGAGCTGCTGATTTAGAAAATGACTCAATGAGAATTCAACAGCGCTGTGGGTTAACACTATGGTGTTTTTTTTAAAAACTTGAGATAGACATTATGCCCTCCAAAACCTCCTATTCAAAATGATCCTTCAGCATTTTTTTTTTTTACTTTATGCCTTTGGGTTTTTAAAGGGTTAGTACTGTGGCCATTTCACTACCATAGATATTGTGAGGGTTGGTTTTTGGTTTC